>NW_027668917.1:72500-80000 GCF_964194185.1 Rhinolophus hipposideros | reverse complement strand
GGTTAGGTTAGGGATAGGGTTAGGGTTAGGGTTAGGGTTAGGGTTAGGGTTAGAATTGGTGTTAGGGTTAGGGTTAAGGTTAGTGTTAGGGTTATGGTTAGAGTTAGGGTTAGGGTTATAATTAGGGTTAGGGTTAGGGTTAGGGTTGGTGTTAGGGTTAGGGTTAGGTTAGGGTTAGGGTTAGGGTTAGAGTTAGGGTTAAGGGTTAGGGTTAGGGTTAGGGTTGGTGTTAAGGTTAGGGTTAGGGTTAGGGTTAGGGTTGGTGTTAGGTTTAGGGTTAGGTTTAGGGTTAGGGTTTAGGGTTAGAGTTAGGGTTAGGGTTGGTGTTAGGTTTAGGGTTAGGGTTAGGGTTAGTGTTAGGGTTAAGGGTTAGGGTTAGGGTTAGTGTTAGGGTTAAGGTTAGGGTTGGTGTTAGGGTTAGGGTTAGGGTTAGGGTTAGGGTTTAGGGTTAGAGTTAGGGTTAGGGTTGGTGTTAGGTTTAGGGTTAGGGTTAGGGTTAGTGTTAGGGTTAAGGGTTAGGGTTAGGTTTAGTGTTAGGGTTAAGGTTAGGGTTAGGTTTAGGGTTAGGGTTAGGGTTAGGTTACCCCGAGCACTACCCCTCGCCCTAGGCCTACGCCTAGCACTACCTCTGGTCCTACCCCTACCCCTGGCCCTACAGCTCTTCCTACCCATAGGCCCACCCCCATCGCTAACCCTAGCCACAGCTCCCACTCCTGGTTTTAGGCCTACTCCGAGGTTTACACTGAAACACACCCCTTGCCGTTTGCCTACCCCAGCGCTACGCCTACCGCTCCCACTAGCCCTACCTCGGGCCCTAGACCAACGCCCAGTGCTCACTCTAGTCCGAGGCCTAGAACTTGCCCGTCGCCGACCAGTACACCTTGCCCTACCGTTAGTCAGAGCACTAACCCTTGTCCTACGAAATCACCCTGGACCCACACTTAGCCACACCCTAATCCAGCCCTACATCCGTTCCGAGTCCTAGGACTACCCGGGGCCCTCCCGAGACACCTACCCCTAGCCCTCGGCCATCCCCTACCACTACCACTAGTTCTAGGCCTAACAGGAGCCCTAACCCTAACACTGCCCATGGGCCTCTGCCAACCACTAGCCCTTCACCTAACCCTACCCCGAGCACTACGCCTCGCCCTAGGCTTACGCCTAACACTACCTCTGGTCCTACTCCTACCCCTGGCCCTACAGCTCCCCCTACCCATAGGCCCACCTACATCCCTACCGCTAGCAACAGCTCCCACTCCTGGCACTAAGCCTACTCTGAGGTTTACCTCGACACCCACCCCTTGCCTATGCCTACCCCAGCGCTACACCTACTACTCCCACTAGCCCTAGCTCGGGCTCTAGACCAACGCGCATGGCTCCTTCTAGTCCGAGGCCTAGAACTTTCCCGTCGCTGACCAGTACACGTTGCCCTTATTTGGGTTAGGGTTAGGGTTAGGGTTAGGGTTAGGGTTAGGGTTAGGGTTAGGGTTCGGGTTTGTGTAGGTTTAGGGTTAGGGTTAGGGTTAGGGTTAGGTTTAGGGTTAGGGTTAGGGTTAGGGTTGGTATTAGGGTTAGGGTTGGTGTTAGGTTTAGGGTTAGGTTAGTGTTACGGTTAGGGTTAGAGTTAGGGTTAGGGTTAGGGTTGGTGTTAGGGTTAGGGTTAGGGTTAGGGTTATGGTTAGGGTTAGGGTTAGAATTAGGGTTAGGGTTAGGGTTAGGGTTAGGGTTAGGTTAGGGTTAGGGTTAGGGTTAGGGTTAGGGTTAGGGGTTAGGCTTAGGGTTAGGTTTAGGGTTGGTGTTAGGGTTAGAGTTAGGTTTAGGGTTGGTGTTAGGTTTAGGGTTAGGGTTAGGTTTAGGGTTAGGGTTAGGTTTAGGTGTTAGGTTAGGGTTAGTGTTAGAATTAGGGTTAGGGTTGATGTTAGGGTTAGGGTTAGAGTTAGGGTTGGTGTTAGTTTAGGGTTAGGGTTAGGGTTAGGGTTAGGGTTAGGTGTTAGGTTAGGGTTAGTGTTAGGGTTAGGGTTGGTGTTAGGGTTAGGGTTAGGGTTATGGTTCGGGTTAGGGTTAGAATTAGGGTTAGGTTTAGGGTTAGGGTTGGGGTTGGTGTTAGGTTTAGTGTTAGGGTTAGGGTTAGGGTTAGGGATTAGAGTTAGGGTTAGTGTTAGGGTTAGGGTTAGGTTTAGGGTTAGGGTTAAAGTTAGGGGTTAGGTTAGGGTTAGTGTTAGGGTTACGGTTAGGGTTGGTGTTAGAGTTAGGGTTAGGCTTAGGGTTAGGGTTAGGGTTTAGGGTTAGAGTTAGGGTTAGGGTTGGTGTTAGGTTTAGGGTTAGGGTTAGGGTTAGTGTTAGGGTTAAGGATTAGTGTAAGGATTAGTGTTAGGGTTAGGGTTAGGGTTAGGATTAGGGTTAGTGTTAGGGTTAGGTTACCCCGAGCACTACTCTCGCCCTAGGCTTACGCCTAACAATACCTCTGGTCCTACTCATACCCCTGGCCCTACAGCTCCCCTACCCATAGGCCCACCCCCATCCCTACCCCTAGCCACAGCTCCCACTCCTGGCCCTAGGCCTACTCCGAGGTTTACCTCGACACCCACCCCTTGCCCTATGCCTACCCCAGCGCTAAGCCTACTACTCCCACTAGCCCTAGCTCGGGCTCTAGAACAACGCGCATGGCTCCCTCTAGTCCGAGGACTAGAACTTGCCCGTCGCTGACCAGTACACCTTGCCCTTATTTGGGTTAGGGTTAGGGTTAGGGTTAGGGTTAGGGTTAGGGTTTGTGTTAGGTTTAGGGTTAGGGTTAGGGTTAGGGTTAGGTTTAGGGTTAAAGTTGGTGTTAGGGTTAGGGTTAGGTTAGGGTTAGGGTTAGGGTTAGGGTTAGGGTTAGGGTTAGGGTTAGAATTGGTGTTAGGGTTAGGGTTAAGGTTAGTGTTAGGGTTAGGGTTAGAGTTAGGGTTAGGGTTATAATTAGGGTTAGGGTTAGGGTTAGGGTTGGTGTTAGGGTTAGGGTTAGGTTAGGGTTAGGGTTAGGGTTAGAGTTAGGGTTAAGGGTTAGGGTTAGGGTTAGGGTTGGTGTTAAGGTTAGGGTTAGGGTTAGGGTTAGGGTTGGTGTTAGGTTTAGGGTTAGGTTTAGGGTTAGGGTTTAGGGTTAGAGTTAGGGTTAGGGTTGGTGTTAGGTTTAGGGTTAGGGTTAGGGTTAGTGTTAGGGTTAAGGGTTAGGGTTAGGGTTAGTGTTAGGGTTAAGGTTAGGGTTGGTGTTAGGGTTAGGGTTAGGGTTAGGGTTAGGGTTTAGGGTTAGAGTTAGGGTTAGGGTTGGTGTTAGGTTTAGGGTTAGGGTTAGGGTTAGTGTTAGGGTTAAGGGTTAGGGTTAGGTTTAGTGTTAGGGTTAAGGTTAGGGTTAGGTTTAGGGTTAGGGTTAGGGTTAGGTTACCCCGAGCACTACCCCTCGCCCTAGGCCTACGCCTAGCACTACCTCTGGTCCTACCCCTACCCCTGGCCCTACAGCTCTTCCTACCCATAGGCCCACCCCCATCGCTAACCCTAGCCACAGCTCCCACTCCTGGTTTTAGGCCTACTCCGAGGTTTACACTGAAACACACCCCTTGCCGTTTGCCTACCCCAGCGCTACGCCTACCGCTCCCACTAGCCCTACCTCGGGCCCTAGA
Source organism: Rhinolophus hipposideros (assembly GCF_964194185.1). NCBI lineage: Eukaryota > Metazoa > Chordata > Mammalia > Chiroptera > Rhinolophidae > Rhinolophus > Rhinolophus hipposideros. Next base: position 76,344 of record NW_027668917.1, on the reverse strand, counting down.
CCAACGCCCAGTGCTCACTCTAGTCCGAGGCCTAGAACTTGCCCGTCGCCGACCAGTACACCTTGCCCTACCGTTAGTCAGAGCACTAACCCTTGTCCTACGAAATCACCCTGGACCCACACTTAGCCACACCCTAATCCAGCCCTACATCCGTTCCGAGTCCTAGGACTACCCGGGGCCCTCCCGAGACACCTACCCCTAGCCCTCGGCCATCCCCTACCACTACCACTAGTTCTAGGCCTAACAGGAGCCCTAACCCTAACACTGCCCATGGGCCTCTGCCAACCACTAGCCCTTCACCTAACCCTACCCCGAGCACTACGCCTTGCCCTAGGCTTACGCCTAACACTACCTCTGGTCCTACTCCTACCCCTGGCCCTACAGCTCCCCCTACCCATAGGCCCACCTACATCCCTACCGCTAGCAACAGCTCCCACTCCTGGCCCTAGGCCTACTCCGAGGTTTACCTCGACACCCACCCCTTGCCCTATGCCTACCCCAGCGCTACGCCTACTACTCCCACTAGCCCTAGCTCGGGCTCTAGACCAACGCGCATGGCTCCTTCTAGTCCGAGGCCTAGAACTTTCCCGTCGCTGACCAGTACACTTTGCCCTTATTTGGGTTAGGGTTAGGGTTAGGGTTAGGGTTAGGGTTAGGGTTCGGGTTTGTGTAGGTTTAGGGTTAGGGTTAGGGTTAGGGTTAGGTTTAGGGTTAGGGTTAGGGTTAGGGTTGGTATTAGGGTTAGGGTTGGTGTTAGGTTTAGGGTTACGTTAGTGTTACGGTTAGGGTTAGAGTTAGGGTTAGGGTTAGAATTAGGGTTAGGGTTAGGTTTAGGGTTGGTGTTAGGGTTAGGGTTGGTGTTAGGTTTAGGGTTAGGTTAGGGTTAGGGTTAGGGTTAGGGTTAGGGTTAGGGTTAGGGGTTAGGGTTAAAGTTAGGGTTGAGTTTGGTGTTAGGGTTAGGGTTAGGGTTAGGGTTAGGGTTAGGGTTAGGGTTAGGGGTTAGGTTAAAGTTAGTGTTAGGGTTAGGGTTAGGGTTGGTGTTAGGGTTAGGGTTAGGGTTAGGGTTATGGTTAGGGTTAGGTTTAGAATTAGGGTTAGGGTTAGGGTTAGGGTTAGGGTTAGGTTTAGGGTTAAAGTTGGTGTTAGGGTTAGGGTTAGGTTAGGGTTAGGTTTAGGGTTAGGGATAGGGTTAGGGTTAGAATTGGTGTTAGGGTTAGGGTTAAGGTTAGTGTTAGGGTTAGGGTTAGAGTTAGGGTAAGGGTTATAATTAGGGTTAGGGTTAGGGTTAGGGTTAGGGTTGGTGTTAGGGTTAGGGTTAAAGTTAGGGTTAGGGTTAGGGTTAGAGTTAGGGTTAGGGTTAGAATTAGGGTTAGGGTTAGGGTTAGGGTTAGGGTTTGTGTTAGGGTTAGGGTTAGGTTAGGGTTAGGGTTAGGGTTAGGGTTAGGGGTTAGGGTTAGGGTTAGGGTTGGTGTTAAGGTTAGGGTTAGGGTTAGGGTTAGGTTTAGGGTTTAGGGTTAGAGTTAGGGTTAGGGTTGTTGTTAGGTTTAGGGTTAGGGCTAGGGTTAGTGTTAGGGTTAAGGGTTAGTGTTAGGGTTAGTGTTAGGGTTAGGGTTAGGTTTAGGGTTAGGTTTAGGTTACCCCCAGCACTACGCCTCGCCCTAGGCTTACGCCTAACACTACCTCTGGTCCTACTCCTACCCCTGGCCCTACAGCTACCCTACCCATAGACCCACCCCCATCCCTACCCCTAGCCACAGCTCCCACTCCTGGCCCTAGGCCTACTCCGAGGTTTACCTCGGCACCCACCCCTTGCCCTATGCCTACCCCAGCGCTACGCCTACTACTCCCACTAGCCCTAGCTCGGGCTCTAGACCAACGCGCATGGCTCCCTCTAGTCCGAGGCCTAGAACTTGCCCGTCGCTGACCAATACACCTTGCCCTTATTTGGGTTAGGGTTAGGGTTAGGGTTTGGGTTTTTTTTAGGTTTAGGGTTAGGGTTAGGGTTAGGGTTAGGGTTAGGTTTAGGGTTAAAGTTGGTGTTAGGGTTAGGGTTAGGTTAGGGTTAGGGTTAGGGATAGGGTTAGGGTTAGGGTTAGAATTGGTGTTAGGGTTAGGGTTAGGGTTAGTGTTAGGGTTAGGGTTAGAGTTAGGGTTAGGTCTAGAATTAGGGTTAGGGTTAGGGTTAGGGTTAGGGTTAGGGTTGGTGTTAGGGTTAGGGTTAGGTTAGGGTTAGGGTTAGGGTTAGGGTTAGGGTTAGGGGTTGGGTTAGGGTTAGGGTTAGGGGTAGTGTTAAGGTTAGGGTTAGGGTTAGGGTTAGGGTTGGTGTTAGGTTTACGGTTAGGGTTACGGTTAGGGTTAGGGGTTAGGTTAGGGTTAGTGTTAGGGTTACGGTTAGTGTTGGTGTTAGGGTTAGGGTTAGGGTTAGGGTTTAGGGTTAGAGTTAGGGTTTGGGTTGGTGTTAGGTTTAGGGTTAGGGTTAGGGTTAGTGTTAGTGTTAAAGGTTAGGGTTAGGGTTAGTGTAAGGGTTAGGGTTAGGGTTAGGTTTAGGGTTAGGTTTAGGGTTAGGTTACCCCGAGAACTACCTCTCGCCCTAGGCCTACGCCTAGCACTACCTCTGGTCCTACCCCTACCCCTGGCTCTACAGCTCCCCCTACCCATAGGCCCACCCCCATCGCTACCCCTAGCCACAGCTCCCACTCCTGGTTTTAAGCCTACTCCGAGGTTTACACCGAAACCCACTTCTTGCCGTTTGCCTACCCCAGCGCTACGCCTACCGCTCCCACTAGCCCTACCTCGGGCCCTAGACCAACGCCCAGTGCTCACTCTAGTCCGAGGCCTAGCACTTGCCCGTCGCCGACCAGTACACCTTGCCGTACCGTTAGTCAGAGCACTAACCCTTGTCCTACGAAATCACCCTGGACCCACCCTTAGCCACACCCTAATCCAGCCCTACATCCTTTCCGAGTCCTAGGACTACCCGGGACCCTCCCGAGACACCTACCCCTAGACCTCGGCCATCCCCTACCACTACCACTAGTTCTAGGCCTAACATGAGCCCTAACCCCAACACTGCCCATGGGCCTCTGCCAACCTTTAGCCCTTCACCTAACCCTACCCCGAGCACTACGCCTCGCCCTAGTCTTACGCCTAACACTACCTCTGGTCCTTCTCCTACCCCTGGCCCTACAGCTCCCCCTACCCATAGGCCCACCTCCATCCCTACTCCTAGCCACAGCTCCCACTCCTGGCCCTAGGCCTACTCCGAGGTTTACCTCGACACCCACCCCTTGCCCTATGCCTACCCCAGCGCTACGCCTACTACTCCCACTAGCCCTAGCTCGGGCTCTAGACCATCGCACATGGCTCCTTCTAGTCCGAGGCCTAGAACTTGCCAGTCGCTGACCAGTACACCTTGCCCTTATTTGGGTTAGGGTTAGGGTTAGCGTTAGGGTTAGGGTTAGGGTTAGGGTTGGTGTTAGGGTTAGGGTTAGGGTTAGTGTTACGGTTAGGGTTAGAGTTAGGGTTAGGGTTAGAATTAGGGTTAGGGTTAGGGTTAGGTTAGGGTTAGGGATAGGGTTAGGGTTGGTGTTAGGGTTAGGGTTATGTTAGGGTTAGGGTTAGGGTTAGGGTTTGGGTTAGGAATTAGGGTTAGGGTTAGGGTTGAGGTTGGTGTTAGGGTTAGTGTTAGGGTTAGGGTTAGGCTTGGGGTTGAGGTTTGTGTTAGGGTTAGGGTTAGGGTTGGTGTTAGGTTTAGGGTTAGGGTTAGGGTTAGGGTTATGATTAGGGGTTAGGTTAGGGTTAGTGTTAGGGTTAGGGTTAGGGTTGGTGTTAGGGTTAGGGTTAG
>NW_027668917.1:62500-65000 GCF_964194185.1 Rhinolophus hipposideros | reverse complement strand
ACCCATAGGCCCACCACCATCGCTAACCCTAGCCACAGCTCCCACTCCTGGTTTTAGGCCTACTCCAAGGTTTACACTGAAACACACCCCTTGCCGTTTGCCTACCCCAGCGCTACGCCTACCGCTCCCACTAGCCCTACCTCGGGCCCTAGACCAACGCCCAGTGCTCACTCTAGTCCGAGGCCTAGAACTTGCCCGTCGCCGACCAGTACACCTTGCCCTACCGTTAGTCAGAGCACTAACCCTTGTCCTACGAAATCACCCTGGACCCACACTTAGCCACACCCTAATCCAGCCCTACATCCATTCCGAGTCCTAGGACTACCCGGGGCCCTCCCGAGACACCTACCCCTAGCCCTCGGCCATCCCCTACCACTACCACTAGTTCTAGGCCTAACATGAGCCCTAACCCTAACACTGCCCATGGGCCTCTGCCAACCACTAGCCCTTCACCTAACCCTACCCCGAGCACTACGCCTCGCCCTAGGCTTACGCCTAACACTACCTCTCGTCCTACTCCTACCCCTGGCCCTACAGCTCCCCCTACCCAAAGGCCCACCTACATTCCTACCGCTAGCCACAGCTCCCACTCCTGGCCCTAGGCCTACACCGAGGTTTACCTCGACACCCACCCCTTGCCTATGCCTACCCCAGCGCTACACCTACTACTCCCACTAGCCCTAGCTCGGGCTCTAGACCAACGCGCATGGCTCCTTCTAGTCCGAGGCCTAGAACTTGCCAGTCGCTGACCAGTACACCTTGCCCTTATTTGGGTTAGGATTAGGGTTAGGGTTAGGGTTAGGGTTAGGGTTAGGGTTAGGGTTCGGGTTTGTGTTAGAATTAGGGTTAGGGTTAGCGTTGGGGTTAGGTTTAGGGTTAGAGTTAGGGTTAGGGTTGGTATTAGGGTTAGGGTTAGGGTTAGTGTTACGGTTAGGGTTAGAGTTAGGGTTAGGGTTAGAATTAGGGTTATGGTTAGGGTTAGGTTTAGGGTTGGTGTTAGGGTTAGGGTTGGTGTTAGGTTTAGGGTTAGGTTAGGGTTAGGGTTAGGGTTAGGGTTAGGGTTAGGTGTTAGGGTTAAAGTTAGGGTTGAGTTTGGTGTTAGGGTTAGGGTTAGGGTTAGGGTTAGGGTTAGGGGTTAGGTTAGGGTTAGTGTTAGGGTTAGGGTTAGGGTTGGTGTTAGGGTTAGGGTTAGGGTTAGGGTTATGGTTAGGGTTAGGTTTAGAATTAGGGTTAGGGTTAGGGTTAGGGTTAGGGTTAGGTTTAGGGTTAAAGTTGGTGTTAGGGTTAGGGTTAGGTTAGGGTTAGGGTTAGGGTTAGGGTTAGGGTTAGGGTTAGGGTTAGAGTTAGGGTTAGTGTTAGAATTAGGGTTAGATTTAGGGTTAGGGTTAGGGTTGTTGTTAGGGTTAGGGTTAGGTTAGGGTTAGGGTTAGGGTTAGGGTTAGGGTTAGGGTTAGGGTTAGGGATTAGGTTAGGGTTAGTGTTAGGGTTAGGGTTAGGGTTGGTGTTAGGGTTAGGATTAGGGTTAAGGTTGGTGTTAGATTTAGGGTTAGGGTTGGGGTTAGGGTTAGGGTTACGGTTAGGGGTTAGGTTAGGGTTAGTGTTAGGGTTAGGGTTAGGGTTGGTGTTAGGTATAGGGTTAGGGTTAGGGTTAGGGTTAGGGTTAGGGGTTAGGTTAGGGTTAGTGTTAGGGGTAGGGTTAGGGTTGGTGTTAGGGTTAGGGTTAGGGTTATGGTTAGGGTTATGGTTAGAATTAGGGTTAGGGTTAGGGTTAGGGGTTAGGCTTAGGGTTAGGGTTAGGGTTGGTGTAAGGTTTAGGGTTAGGGTTAGGGTTAGGGTTGGTGTTAGGTTTAGGGATAGGGTTAGGGTTACGGTTAGGGGTTAGGTTAGGGTTAGTGTTAGGGTTAGGGTTAGGGTTGGTGTTAGGGTTAGGGTTAGGGTTAGAGTTATGGTTAGGGTTAGGGTTAGAATTAGGGTTAGGGTTAGGGTTAGGGTTAGGGTTGGTGTTAGGGTTAGGGTTAGGGTTAGGGTTAGGGTTAGGGATTAGGGTTAGGGTTAGTGTTAGGGTTAGGGTTAGGGTTAGGGTTAGGGTTAGGGTTAAAGTCAGGTTACCCCGAGCACTACCCCTCGCCCTAGGCCTACGCCTAGCACTACCTCTGGTCCTACCCCTACCCCTGGCCGTACAGACCCCCCTACCCATAGGCCCACCCCCATCCCTACCCCTATCCACAGCTCCCACTCCTGATCCTAGGCCTACTCCGAGGTTTACCCCGACACCCACCCCTTGCCCTTTTGCCTACTTCACGCTACGCCTACCGCTCCCACTATCCCTACCTCGGGCCCTAGACCAACGCCCAGTGCTCCCTCTAGGCCGAGGCTTACCACTTGCATGACGCCGACCAGTACACCTTGCCCTACTGTTAGCCAGAGCACTAACCCGTGTTTTATGAAATCACACTGGACCCACCCTTACCACACCCTAATCCAGCCCTACACTCGTTCC
>NW_027668917.1:0-40000 GCF_964194185.1 Rhinolophus hipposideros | reverse complement strand
TACCCGGAGCCCTCCTGTGACACCTACCGCTAGCCCTCGGCCAACCCCTACCACTACCACTAGTCATAGACCTAACATGAGCCCTAACCCTAACACTGCTCGTTGGCCTCTCCAACCACTAGCACTTCACCTAACCCTACCCCGAGCACGACCCCTCGCCCTAGGCCTACGTCAAGCACTACCTCTGGTCCTACCACTACCCCTGGCCCTACAGCTCCCCCTACCCATAGGCCCACCCCCATCCCTAACACTAGCCACAGCTCGCACTCCTGGCCCTAGGCCTACTCCGAGGTTTATTTCGACACCCACCCCTTACCCTATGCCTACCCCAGCGCTACGCCTACCGTTCCCACTAGGCCTAACTCGGGCCCTAGACCAACGCCCATGGCTCCCTCTAGTCCGAAGTTTAGAACTTGCCCGTCGCTGACCAGTACACCTTGCCCTTATTTGGGTTAGGGTTAGGGTTAGGGTTAGGGTTAGGGTTAGGGTTAGGGTTGGTGTTAGGTTTAGGGTTAGGGTTAGGGTTAGGGTTAGGGTTAAGGGTTACGGTTAGGGTTAGTGTTAGGGTTAGGGTTAGAGTTAGGGTTAGGGTTAGGGTTTAGGGTTAGGGGTTGGGTTAGTGTTGGTGTAGGGTTAGGGTTAGTGTTAGGGTTAGGGTTAGGGTTGGTTTTATGTTTAGGGTTAAAGTTAGGGTTAGGGTTAGGGTTAGGGGTTAGGATTAGGGTTAGTGTTAGGGTTAGGGTAAGGATGTTAGGATTAGGGTTAGGGTTAGGGTTAGGGTTAGGGTTGATGTTAGGGTTAGGGTTAGGTTTAAGGTTAGGGTAGGGTTAGGTTAGGGTTAGTGTTAGGGTTAGGGTTAGAATTAGGGTTAGGGTAGGGTTAGGGTTAGGGTTGGTGTTAGGGTTAGGGTTAGGTTAGGGTTAGGGTTAGGGTTAGGGTTAGGGTTGGTGTTAGGGTTAGGGTTAGGGTTAGGGTTAGGGTTGGTGTTAGGTTTAGGGTTAGCGTTAGGGTTAGGGTTAGGGTTAGGGGTTATGTTAGGGTTAGTGTTAGGGTTACGGTTAGGGTTGGTGTTAGGGTTAGGGTTAGGGTTAGGGTTAAGGTTAGGGTTTAGGGTTAGTGTTAGGGTTAGGGTTGGTGTTTGGTTTAGGGTTAGGGTTAGTGTTAGGGTTAGGGTTAAGTGTTAGGGTTAGGGTTAGTGTTAGGGTTAGGGTTAGGGTTAGGTTTAGGGTTAGGGTTAGGGTTAGGTTACCCCGAGAACTACCTCTCGCCCTAGGCTTACGCCTAACACTACCTCTGGTACTACCCCTACCCCTAGCACTACAGCTCCCCCTAACCATAGGCCCACCCCCATCGCTACCCCTAGCCACAGCCCACTCCTGGTCCTAGGCCTACTCCGAGGTTTACACCGACACCCACCCCTTGCCCTATGCCTACCCCAGCGCTACGCCTACCGCTCGCACTAGCCCTACCTCGGGCCCTAGACCAACGCCCAGTGCTCACTCTTGTCCGAGGCCTAGCACTTGCCCGTGGCCGACCAGTACACCTTGCCCTACCGTTAGTCAGAGCACTAACTCTTGTCCTACGAAATCACCCTGGACCCACACATACCACACCCTAATCCAGCCCTACACCCGTTCCGAGTCCTAGGACTACCCGGAGCCCTCCCGTGACACCTACCCCTAGCCCTTATCCAACCCCTACCACTACCACTAGTCCTAGGCCTAACATGAGCCCTAAATATAACTCTGCCTGTGAGCCTCTGCCAACAACTAGCCCTTCACCTAACCCCACCCCGAGCACTACTCCTCGCCCTAGGCCTACGCCTAGCACTACCTCTGGTCCTACCCATACCCCTGGCCCTACAGCTCCCCCTACCCATAGGCCCACCCCCATCCCTACCCCTAGACACAGCTCCCACTTCTGGCTCTAGGCCTACTCCGAGGTTTACCTTGACACCCACCCCTTGCCCTATGCCTACCCCAGCGCTACGCCTACCGCTCCCACTAGCCCTATCTCGGTCCCTAGTCCAACGCCCAGTGCTCACTATACTCCGAGGCCTAGCACTTGCCCGTCGCCGACCTGTACACCTTGCCCTACCGTTAGCCAGAACACTAACCTGTGTCCCACGAAATCAACCTGTACCCACCCATAGCCACACCCGAATCCAGCCCTACACCTGTTTCAAGTCCTAGGACTAAACGAAGACATCCCGTGACCCCTACACCTAGCCCTCGGCCATCCCCTACCACTACCACTAATCCTAGGCCTAACATGAGCCCTAACACTAACACTGCCCGTAGGCCTCTGCCAACCACTAGCCCTTCACCTAACCCTACCCAGAGCTCTCCCCCTCGCCCTAGGCCTACGCGTAGCACTACCTCTAGTCTACCTTTACCCCTGGCCCTACAGCTACCCTACCCACAGGCCCACCTCCATCCCTACCCCTAGCCACAGCTCCAAATCCTGGCCCTAGGCCTACTCCTAGGTTTACCCCGACACCCACCTCTTGTTCTATGCCTACCCCAGCGCTACGCCTACCGCTCCCACTAGCCCTAGCTCAGGCCCTAGACCAACGCCCAGTGCTCACTCTAGTCCGAGGCCTAGTACTTGCCCGTCGCCGACCAGTACACCTTGCCCTACCGTTAGCCAGAACACTAACCTGTGTCCCACGAAATCAACTTGTACCCACCCTTAGCCACACCCGAATCCAGCCCTACACCTGTTCCGAGTCCTAGGACTTAACGGAGCCCTCCCTTGACACCTACCACTAGCCGTCGGCCAACCCCTACCACTACCACTAATTCTAGGCTTAACATGAGCCCTAACACTAACACTGCCCGTGGGCCTCTGTCAACCACTACCCCTTCACCTAACCCTACCCTGAGCACTCCCCCTCTCCCTAGGCCTACGCCTAGCACTACCTCTAGTCCTACCCCTACCCCTTGCCCTACAGGTACCCCTAACCATAGACCCACCCCCATCACTACCCCTATCCACAGCTCCAACTCCTGGGCCTAGGACTACTCCTAGGTTTACCCCGACACCCACCTCTTGCCCTATGCCTACCCCAGCTCTACACCTACCACTCCCAGTAGCCCTAGCTCGGGCCCTAGACCAACGCCAGGTGCTCACTCTAGTCCGAGGCCTAGCACTTGCCCTTCGCCGACCAGTACACCTTGCCCTACCGTTAGCCAGAGCACTAACCCTTGTCCTACGGAATCACCCTGGACCCACCTTTAGCCAAACCCGAATCCAGCCGTACACCTGTTTTGAGTCCTAGGACTAAACGGAGCCCTCCCGTGACACCTACACCTAGCCCTCGGCCAACCCCTACCACTATTAATAATCCTAGGCCTAACTTGAGCCCTAACACTAACAGTGCCCGTGGGCCTCTGCCAACCACTAGCCCTTCACCTAATCCTACCCCGAGCACTACCCATCGCCCTAGGCCTACGCCTAGCACTACCTGTAGTCCTACCCATACACCTGGCCCTACAGCTACCCCTACCCATAGGCCCAACCCCATCCCTACCCCTAGCGACAGCTCCAACTCCTGGCCCTAGGCCTACTCCTAGGTTTACTCCGACACCCACCTCTATCCCTATGCCTACCCCAGCGCTACGCCTACCGCTCCCACTAGCCCTAGCTCGGGCCTTAGACCAACGCCCAGTGCTCATTCTAGTCCGAGGCTTAGCACTTGCCCGTCGCTGACCAGTACACCTTGCCCTACCGTTACCCAGAACACTAACCTGTGTCCCACGAAATCACCCTGGACCCACCCTTAGCCACACCCGAATCCAGCCCTACACCTGTTCTGAGTCCTAGGACTAACCGGAGTTTTCCCGTGACACCTACCCTTAGCCCTCGGCAAACCCCTACCACTACCACTAATCCTAGGCCTAATATGAGCCCTAACACTAACACTGCCCGTGGGCCTCTGCCAACCACTAGCTCTTCACCTAACCCTACCCCGAGCACTCCCCCTCGCCCTAGGCCTACGCCTAGCACTACCTCTTGTCCTACCCCTACACCTGGCCCTACAGCTACCCCTAACCATAGACCCACCCCCATCCCTACCCCTAGCCACAGCTCCAACTCCTGGCCCTAGGCCTACTCCTAGGTTTACCCGACACCCACTTCTTGCCCTATGCCTACCCCAGCGCTACGCCTACCGCTCCCACTAGCCCTAGCTCGGGCCCTAGACCAACGCCCAGTGCTCACTCTAGTCCAAAGCCTAGCATTTGCCCGTCCCCGACCAGTACACCTTGCCCTACAGTTAGCCAGAGCACTAACCCGTGTCCTACGGAATCACCCTGGACCCACCCTTAGCCACACCCGAATCCAGCCCTACACCTGTTTCAAGTCCTAGGACTAACCGGAGTTTTCCCGTGACACCTACCCCTAACCCTCGGCCAACCCCTACCACTACCACTAATCCTAGGCCTAACATGAGCCCTAAACCTAACATGCCCGTGGGCCTCTGCCAAACACTAGCCCTTCACCTAATCCTACCTTGAGCACTAACCCTCGCCCTAGGCCTACGCCTAGCACTATCTCTAGTCCTACCCCTACCCCTGGCCCTACAGGTACCCCTACCCATAGGCCCACCCCTATCCCTCCCCCTAGCCACAGCTCCAACTCCTGGCCCTAGGCCTACTCCTAAGTTTACCCCAACAACCACCTCTTGCTCTATGCCTACCCCAGCGCTACGCCTACCGCTCCCACTATCCCTAGCTCGGGACCTAGACCAACGCCCAGTGCTCACTCTAGTCCGAGGCTTAGCACTTGCCCGTCACCGACCAGTACACCTTGCCCTACCGTTAGCCAGAGGACTAACCCGTGTCCTACGGAATCACCCTGGACCCACCCTTAGCCACACCCGAATCCAGCCCTACACCTGTTTCAAGTCCTAGGACTAAACAGAGCCCTCCCGTGACACCTACCCCTAGCCCTTGGCCAACCCCTACCACTACCACTAATTTTAGGCCTAACATGAGCCCTAACACTAACACTGCCCGTAGGCCTCTGCCAACCACTAGCCCTTCACCTAACCCAACCCCGAGCACTCCCCCTCGCCCTAGGCCTACGCCTAGCACTACCTCTAGTCCTAACCCTACCCCTGGCCCTACAGCTACCCTACCCACAGGCCCACCCCCATCCCTACCCATAGCCACAGCTCCAACTCCTGGCCCTAGGCCTACTCCTAGGTTTACCCCGACACCCACCTCTTGCCCTATGCCTACCCCAGCGCTACGCCTACCGCTCCCACTAGCCCTTGCTCGGGCCCTAGACCAACGCCCAGTGCTCACTCTAGTCCGAGGCCTAGCACTTGCCCGTCGCCGACCAGTACACCTTGCCCTACCATTAGCCAGAACACTAACCTGTGTCCCACGAAATCAACCGGTACCCACACTTAGCCACACCCGAATCCAGCCCTACACCTGTTCCGAGTCCTAGGACTTAACGGAGCCCTCCCTTGACACCTACACCTAGCCCTCGGCCAACCCCTACCACTACAACTAATCCTAGGCCTAACATGATCCCTAACAATAACACTGCCCGTGGGCCTCTGCCAACCACTAGCCCTTCACCTAACCCTACCCCGAGCACTCCCCCTCGCCCTAGCCCTACGCCTAGCACTACTTCTAGTCCTACTCCTACCCCGGGCCCTACAGCTACCCCTAAGCATAGGCCCACCCCAATCCCTACCCCTAGCCACAGCTCCAACTCCTGGCCCTAGGCCTACTCCTAAGTTTACCCCGACACCCACCTCTTGCCCTATGCCTACCCCAGCGCTACGCCTACCGCTCTCACTAGACCTAGCTCGGGCCCTAGACCAACGCCCAGTGCTCACTCTAGTCCGAAGCCTAGCATTTGCCCATCTCCGACCAGTACACCTTGCCCTACCTTTAGCCAGAGCACTAACCCGTGTCCTACGGAATCACCCTGGACCCACCCTTAGCCACACCCGAATCCAGCCCTACACCTTTTCCGAGTCCTAGGACTAAACGGAGCCCTCCCGTGACACCTACCCCTAGCCCTCGGGCAAACCCTACCACTACCACTAATCCTAGGCCTAACATGAGCCCTAACACTAACACTGCTTGTGGGCCTCTGCCAACCACTAGCCCTTCAAGTCACCCTACCCCGAGCACTCCCCCTCGCCCTAGGCCTACGCCTAGCACTACCTCTAGTCGTACCCCTACCCATGGCCCTACAGCTACCCCTAACCATAGGCCCACCCCCATCCCTACCCCTAGCCACAGCTCCAACTCCTGGCCCTAGGCCTACTCCTAGGTTTACCCCGACACCCACCTCTTGCCCTATGCCTACCCCAGCGCTACGCCTACCGCTCCCACTAGACCTAGCTCGGGCCCTAGACCAACGCCCAGTGCTCACTCTAGTCCGAAGCCTAGCATTTGCCCATCTCCGACCAGTACACCTTGCCCTACCTTTAGCCAGAGCACTAACCCGTGTCCTACGGAATCACCCTGGACCCACCCTTAGTCACACCCGAATCACGCCCTACACCTGTTCTGAGTCCTAGGACTAAACGGAGCCCTCCCGTGACACCTACACCTAGCCCTCGGCCAACCCCTTCCACTACCACTAATCCTAGGCCTAACATTAGCCCTAACACTAACACTGCCCGTGAGCCTCTGCCACCCACTAGCCCTTCCCCTAATCCTACCCCGAGCACTACCCCTCGCCCTATGCCTACGCCTAGCACTACCTCTAGTCCTACCCCTACCCCTGGCCCTACAGCTACCCCTACTCATAAGCCCACCCCCATCCCTACCCCTAGCCACAGCTCCAACTACTGGCCCTAGGCTTACTGCTAGGTTTACACCGACACCCATCTCTTGCCCTATGCCTACCCCAGCGCTTCGCCTACCGCTCCCGCTAGTTCTAGCTCGGCCCTAGACCAACGCCCAGTGCTCACTCTAGTCCGAGGCCTAGCATTTGCCCGTCCCCGACCAGTACACCTTGCCATACCGTTAGCCAGAGCACTAACCCGTGTCCTGCGGAATCACCCTGGACCCACCCTTAGCCACACCCGAATCCAGCCCTAAACGTGTTTCAAGTCCTAGGACTAACCGGAGCCCTCCCGTGACACCAGCCCCTAGCCCTCGGCCAACCCCTACCACTACCACTAATTCTAAGCCTAACATGAGCCCTAACACTAACACTGCCCGTTGGCCTCTGCCAACCACTAGCCCTTCACCTAACCCTACCCCGAGCACTCCTTCTCGCCCTAGGCCTACGCCTAGCACTATCTCTAGTCCTACACCTACCCCTGGCCCTACAGCAACACCTAACCATAGGCCCACCCCTATCCCTACCCCTAGCCACAGCTCCAACTCCTGGCCCTAGGCCTACTCCTAGGTTTACCCCGAAACCCACCTCTTGCCCTATGCCTACCCCAGTGCTTCGCCTACCGCTCCCACTAGCCCTAGCTCGGCCCTAGACCAACGCCCAGTGCTCACTATATTCCGAGGCCTAGCACTTGCCCGTCACCGACCAGTACACCTTGCCCTACCGTTAGCCAGAACACTAACCTGTGTCCCACGAAATCACCATGGACCCACCCTTAGCCACACCCGAAACCAGCCCTACACCTCTTCCGAGACCTAGGACTAACCGGAGTTTTCCCGTGACACCTACCCCTAACTCTCGGCCGACCCCTACCACTACCACTAATCCTAGGCCTAACATGAACCCTAACCCTAACACTGCCCGTGTGCCTCTGTCAACCACTAGCCCTTCACCTAATCCTACCCCGAGCACTACCCCTCGCCCTAGGCCTACGCCTAGCACTACCTCTAGTCCTATACATACCCCTGGCCCTACAGCTACCCCTACCCATAGGCCCACCCCCATTTGTACCCCTAGCCACAGCTCCAACTCCTGGCCCTAGGCCTACTCCTAGGTTTACCCCGACACCCACCTCTTGCCCTATGCCTACCCCAGCGCTACGCCTACCGCTCCCACTAGCCCTATCTCGGGACCTAGACCAACGCCCAGTGCTCACTCTAGTCCGAGGCCTAGCACTTGCCCGTTGCCAACCAGTACACCTTGCCCTACCGTTAGCCAGAGCACTAACCCGTGTCCTACGGAATCACCCTGGACCAACCCTTAGGCACACCCGAATCCAGCCCTACACCTGTTCCGAGTCCTAGGACTAAACGGAGCCCTCCCTTGACACCTACCCCTAGCCCTCGGCCATCCCCTACCACTACCACTAATCCTAGGCCTAACATGAGCCCTAACACTAACACTGCCCATGGGCCTCTGCCAACAACTAGCCCTTCACCTAACCCTACCCCGAGCACTCCCCCTCGCCCTAGGCCTACGCCTAGAACTACCTCTAGTCCTACCCCTACCCCTGGCCCTACAGCTACACCTAACCATAGGCCCACCCCCATCCCTACCCCTAGCCACAGCTCCAACTCCTGGCCCTAGGCCTACTCCTAGGTTTACCCCGAAACCCACCTCTTGCCCTATTCCTACCACAGCGCTACGCCTACCGCTCCCACTAGCCCTAGCTCGGGCCCTAGACCAACGCCCAGTTCTCACTCTAGTCCGAGGCCTAGCACTTGACCGTCGCGGACCAGTACACTTTGCCCTACCGTTAGCCATAGCACTAACCCGTGTCCTACGGAATCACCCTGGACCCACCCTTAGCCACACCCGAATCCAGCCCTACACCTTTTCCGAGTCTAGGACTAAACGGAGCCCTCCCGTGACACCTACACCTAGCCCTCGGCCAACCCCTACCATTATTACTAATGCTAGGCCTAACTTGAGCCCTAACACTAACAGTGCCCGTGGGCCTCTGCCTACCACTAGCCCTTCACCTAATCCTACCCCGAGCACTACCCATCACCCTAGGCCTACGCCTAGCACTACCTCTAGTCCTACCCATACCCCTGGCCCTACTGCTACCCCTACCCATAGGCCCAACCCCATCCCTACCCCGAGACACAGCTCCAACTCCTGGCCCTAGGACTGCTCCTAGGTTTACCCCGACACCCACCTCTTGCCCTATGCCTACCCCAGCGCTACGCCTACCGCTCCCAGTAGCCCTAGCTCGGGCCCTAGACCAACGCCAAGTGCTCACTATATTCCGAGGCCTAGCACTTGCCCGTCACCGACCAGTACACCTTGCCCTACCGTTAGCCAGAACACTAACCTGTGTCCCACGAAATCACCCTGGACCCACCCTTAGCCACACCCGAAACCAGCCCTACACCTGTTCCGAGTCCTAGGACTAACCGGAGTTTTCCCGTGACACCTACCCCTAACCCTCGGCCAAAAACTACCACTACCACTAATCCTAGGCCTAACATGAACCCTAACCCTAACACTGCCCGTGTGCCTCTGCCAACCACTAGCCCTTCACCTAATTATACCCCGAGCACTACCCCTCGCCCTAGGCCTACGCCTAGCACTACCTCTAGTCCTAACCATACCCCTGGCCCTACAGCTACCCCTACCCATAGGCCCACCCCCATCCGTACCCCTAGCCACAGCTCCAACTCCTGGCCCTAGGCCTACTCCTAGGTTTACCCCGACACCCACCTCTTGCCCTATGCCTACCCCAGCGCTACGCCTACCGCTCCCACTAGCCCTATCTCGGGACCTAGACCAACGCCCAGTGCTCACTCTAGTCCGAGGCCTAGCACTTGCCCGTTGCCAACCAGTACACCTTGCCCTACCGTTAGCCAGAGCACTAACCCGTGTCCTACGGAATCACCCTGGACCCACCCTTAGGCACACCCGAATCCAGCCCTACACCTGTTCCGAGTCCTAGGACTAAACGGAGCCCTCCCTTGACACCTACCCCTAGCCCTCGGCCATCCCCTACCACTACCACTAATCCTAGGCCTAACATGAGCCCTAACACTAACACTGCCCATGGGCCTCTGCCAACCACTAGCCCTTCACCTAACCCTACCCCGAGCACTCCCCCTCGCCCTAGGCCTACGCCTAGAACTACCTCTAGTCCTACCCCTACCCCTGGCCCTACAGCTACACCTAACCATAGGCCCACCCCCATCCCTACCCCTAGCCACAGCTCCAACTCCTGGCCCTAGGCCTACTCCTAGGTTTACCCCGAAACCCACCTCTTGCACTATTCCTACCACAGCGCTACGCCTACCGCTCCCACTAGCCCTAGCTCGGGCCCTAGACCAACGCCCAGTGCTCACTCTAGTCCGAGGCCTAGCACTTGACCGTCGCGGACCAGTACACTTTGCCCTACCGTTAGCCATAGCACTAACCCGTGTCCTACGGAATCACCCTGGACCCACCCTTAGCCACACCCGAATCCAGCCCGACACCTTTTCCGAGTCTAGGACTAAACGGAGCCCTCCCGTGACACCTACACCTAGCCCTCGGCCAACCCCTACCATTATTACTAATGCTAGGCCTAACTTGAGCCCTAACACTAACAGTGCCCGTGGGCCTCTGCCAACCACTAGCCCTTCACCTAATCCTACCCCGAGCACTACCCATCACCCTAGGCCTACGCCTAGCACTACCTCTAGTCCTACCCATACCCCTGGCTCTACTGCTACCCCTACCCATAGGCCCAACCCCATCCCTACCCCGAGACACAGCTCCAACTCCTGGCCCTAGGACTGCTCCTAGGTTTACCCCGACACCCACCTCTTGCCCTATGCCTACCCCAGCGCTACGCCTACTGCTCCCAGTAGCCCTAGCTCGGGCCCTAGACCAACGCCAAGTGCTCACTATATTCCGAGGCCTAGCACTTGCCCGTCAGCGACCAGTACACCTTGCCCTACCATTAGCCAGAACACTAACCTGTGTCCCACGAAATCACCCTGGACCCACCCTTAGCCACACCCGAAACCATCCCTACACCTGTTCCGAGTCCTAGGACTAACCGGAGTTTTCCCGTGACACCTACCCCTAACCCTCGGCCAAAAACTACCACTACCACTAATCCTAGGCCTAACATGAACCCTAACCCTAACACTGCCCGTGTGCCTCTGCCAACCACTAGCCCTTCACCTAATCCTACCCCGAGCACTACCCCTCGCCCTAGGCCTACGCCTAGCACTACCTCTAGTCCTAACCATACCCCTGGCCCTACAGCTACCCCTACCCATAGGCCCACCCCCATCCGTACCCCTAGCCACAGCTCCAACTCCTGGCCCTATACCTACTCCTAGGTTTACCCCGACACCCACCTCTTGCCCTATGCCTACCCCAGCGCTACGCCTACCGCTCCCACTAGCCCTAGCTCGGGACCAAGACCAACGCCAGTGCTCACTCTAGTCCGAGGCCTAGCACTTGACCGTTGCCGACCAGTACACCTTGCCCTACCGTTAGACAGAGCACTGACCCGTGTCCTACGGAATCACCCTGGACCCACCCTTAGCCACACCCGAATCCAGCCCTACAACTGTTCGGAGTCCTAGGACTAAACGGAGCCCTCCCGTGACACCTACCCCTAGCCCTCGGCCAACCCCTACCACTACCACTAATCCTAGGCCTAACATGAGTCCTAACACTAACACTGCCCGTGGGCCTCTGCCAACCACTAGCACTTCACCTAACCCTACCCCGAGCACTCCCCCTCGCCCTAGGCCTACGCCTAGCACTACCTCTAGTCCTACCCCTACACCTGGCCCTACAGCTACCCCTACCCATAGGCCCACCCCCATCCCTACCCCTAGCCACAGCTCCAACTCCTGGCCCTAGGCCTACTCCTAGGTTTACCCCGACACACACCTCTTGCCCTATGCCTACCCCAGCGCTACGCCTACGGCTCCCACTAGCCCTAGCTCGGGACCTAGACCAACGCCCAGTGCTCACTCTAGTCCGAGGCCTAGCACTTGCCCGTTGCCGACCAGTACACCTTGCCCTACCGTTAGCCAGAGCACTAACCCGTGTCCTACGGAATCACCCTGGACCCACCCTTAGCCACACCCGAATCCAGCCCTACAACTCTTCGGAGTCCTAGGATTAAACGGAGCCCTCCCGTGACACCTACCCCTAGCCCTCGGCCAACCCCTACCACTACCACTAATCCTAGGCCTAACATGAGACCTAACACTAACACTGCCCGTGGGCCTCTGCCAACAACTAGCCCTTCAACTAACCCTACCCCGAGCACGCCCCCTCGCCCTAGGCCTACGCTTAGCACTACCTCTAGTCCTACCCCTACCCCTGGCCCTACAGCTACAACTAACCATAGGCCCACCCCCATCCTTACCCCTAGCCACAGTTCCAACTCCTGGCTCTAGGCCTACTCCTAGGTTTACCCCAACACCCACCTCTTGCCCTATGCCTACCCCAGCGCTACACCTACCGCTCCCACTAGTTCTAGCTCGGCCCTAGACCAACGCCCAGTGCTCACTCTAGTCCGAAGCCTAGCATTTGCCCGTCCCCGACCAGTACACCTTGCCCTACCGTTAGCCAGAACACTAACCTGTGTCCCACGAAATCACCCTGGACCCACCCTTAGCCACACCCGAATCCAGCCCTACACCTGTTCCGAGTCCTAGGACTAACCGGAGTTTTTCCGTGACACCTACCTCTAACCCTCGGCCTACCCCTACCACTACCACTAATCCTAGGCCTAACATGAGCCCTAAAACTAACACTGCCCGTGGGCCTCTGCCAACCACTAGCCCTTCAACTCACCCTACCCCGAGCAATCCCCCTCGCCCTAGTCTACGCCTAGCACTACCTTTATTCCTACCCCTACCCCTGGCCCTACAGCTACACCTAACCATAGGCCCACCCCCATCCCTACCCCTAGACACAGCTCCAACTCCTGGCCCTAGGCCTACTCCTAAATTTACCCCAACACCCACCTCTTGCCCTATGCCTACCCCAGCACTACGCCTAACGCTCCCACTAGCCCTAGCTCGGGCCCTAGACCACGCCCAGTGCTCACTCTAGTCCGAGGCCTAGCACTTGCCCGTCGCCGACCTGTACACCTTGCCCTACCGTTAGCCAGAGGACTAACCCGTGTCCTACGGAATCACCCTGGACCCACACTTAGCCACACCCGAATCCAGCCCTACACCTGTTTCAATTCCTAGGACTAACCGGAGCCCTCCCGTGACACCTGCCCCTAGCCCTCGGCCAACCCCTACCACTACAACTAATTCTAGGCCTAACATGAGCCCTAACACTAACACTGCCCGTAGGCCTCTGCCAACCACTAGCCCTTCACCTAACCCTACCCCGAGCACTCCCCCTCGCCCTAGGCCTACGCCTACCACTACCTCTAATCCTACCCCTACCCCAGGCCCTACAGCTACCCCTACCCATAGGCACACCCCCATCCCTACCACTAACTACAGCTCCAACTCCTGGCCCTAGGCCTACTCCTAGGTTTACCCCGACACCCACCTCTTGCCCTATGCCTACCCCAGCGCTACGCCTACCGCTTTCACTAGCCCTGTCTCGGGCCCTAGACCAACGCCAGGTGCTCACTCTAGTCCGAGGCCTAGCACCTGCCCGTCACCGAACAGTACACCTTGCCCTACCGTTAGCCAGAGGACTAACCCGTGTCCTACGGAATCACCCTGGACCCACACTTAGCCACACTCGAATCCAGCCCTACACCTGTTTCAAGTCCTAGGACTAACCGGAGCCCTCCCGTGACACCTGCCCCTAGCCCTCGGCCAACCCCTACCACTACAACTAATTCTAGGCCTAACATGAGCCCTAACACTAACACTGCCCGTAGGCCTCTGCCAACCACTAGCCCTTCACCTAACCCTACCCCGAGCACACCCCCTCGCCCTAGGCCTACGCCTAGCACAACCTCTAGTCCTACCCCTACCCCTGGCCCTACAGCTACCCCTACCGATAGGCACACCCCCATCCCTACCCCTAGCCACAGCTCCAACTCTAGGCCCTAGGCCTACTCCTAGGTTTACCCTGACACCCACCTCTTGCCCTATGCCTACCCCAGCGCTACGCCTACGGCTCCCACTAGCCCTAGCTCGGGACCTAGACCAACGCCCAGTGCTCACTCTAGTCCGAGGCCTAGCACTTGCCCGTTGCCGACCAGTACACCTTGCCCTACCGTTAGCCAGAGCACTAACCCGTGTTTTACGGAATCACCCTGGACCCACCCTTAGCCACACCCGAATCCAGCCCTACAACTCTTCGGAGTCCTAGGATTAAACGGAGCCCTCCCTTGACACCTACCCCTAGCCCTCGGCCAACCCCTACCACTACCACTAATCCTAGGCCTAACATGAGACCTAACACTAACACTGCCCGTGGGCCTCTGCCAACAACTAGCCCTTCAACTAACCCTACCCCGAGCACGCCCACTCGCCCTAGGCCTACGCTTAGCACTACCTCTAGTCCTACCCCTACCCCTGGCCCTACAGCTACAACTAACCATAGGCCCACCCCCATCCTTACACCTAGCCACAGTTCCAACTCCTGGCTCTAGGCCTACTCCTAGGTTTACCCCAACACCCACCTCTTGCCCTATGCCTACCCCAGCGCTACACCTACCGCTCCCACTAGTTCTAGCTCGGCCCTAGACCAACGCCCAGTGCTCACTCTAGTCCGAAGCTTAGCATTTGCCCGTCCCCGACCAGTACACCTTGCCCTACCGTTAGCCAGAACACTAACCTGTGTCCCACGAAATCACCCTGGACCCACCCTTAGCCACACCCGAATCCAGCCCTACACCTGTTCCGAGTCCTAGGACTAACCGGAGTTTTTCCGTGACACCTACCTCTAACCCTCGGCCTACCCCTACCACTACCACTAATCCTAGGCCTAACATGAGCCCTAAAACTAACACTGCCCGTGGGCCTCTGCCAACCACTAGCCCTTCAACTCACCCTACCCCGAGCAATCCCCCTCGCCCTAGTCTACGCCTAGCACTACCTTTATTCCTACCCCTACCCCTGGCCCTACAGCTACACCTAACCATAGGCCCACCCCCATCCCTACCCCTAGCCACAGCTCCAACTCCTGGCCCTAGGCCTACTCCTAGGTTTACCCCAACACCCACCTCTTGCCCTATGCCTACCCCAGCGCTACGCCTAACGCTCCCACTAGCCCTAGCTAGGGCCCTAGACCACGCCCAGTGCTCACTCTAGTCCGAGGCCTAGCACTTGCCCGTCGCCGACCTGTACACCTTGCCCTACCGTTAGCCAGAGGACTAACCCGTGTCCTACGGAATCACCCTGGACCCACACTTAGCCACACCCGAATCCAGCCCTACACCTGTTTCAATTCCTAGGACTAACCGGAGCCCTCCCGTGACACCTGCCCCTAGCCCTCGGCCAACCCCTACCACTACAACTAATTCTAGGCCTAACATGAGCCCTAACACTAACACTGCCCGTAGGCCTCTGCCAACCACTAGCCCTTCACCTAACCCTACCCCGAGCACTCCCCCTCGCCCTAGGCCTACGCCTACCACTACCTCTAATCCTACCCCTACCCCAGGCCCTACAGCTACCCCTACCCATAGGCACACCCCCATCCCTACCACTAACTACAGCTCCAACTCCTGGCCCTAGGCCTACTCCTAGGTTTACCCCGACACCCACCTCTTGCCCTATGCCTACCCCAGCGCTACGCCTACCGCTTTCACTAGCCCTGTCTCGGGCCCTAGACCAACGCCAGGTGCTCACTCTAGTCCGAGGCCTAGCACCTGCCCGTCACCGAACAGTACACCTTGCCCTACCGTTAGCCAGAGGACTAACCCGTGTCCTACGGAATCACCCTGGACCCACACTTAGCCACACTCGAATCCAGCCCTACACCTGTTTCAAGTCCTAGGACTAACCGGAGCCCTCCCGTGACACCTGCCCCTAGCCCTCGGCCAACCCCTACCACTACAACTAATTCTAGGCCTAACATGAGCCCTAACACTAACACTGCCCGTAGGCCTCTGCCAACCACTAGCCCTTCACCTAACCCTACCCCGAGCACACCCCCTCGCCCTAGGCCTACGCCTAGCACAACCTCTAGTCCTACCCCTACCCCTGGCCCTACAGCTACCCCTACCGATAGGCACACCCCCATCCCTACCCCTAGCCACAGCTCCAACTCTAGGCCCTAGGCCTACTCCTAGGTTTACCCTGACACCCACCTCTTGCCCTATGCCTACCCCAGCGCTACGCCTACCGCTCCCACTAGCCCTAGCTCGGGCCCTAGACCACGCCCAGTGCTCATTCTAGTCCGAGGCCTAGCACTTGCCCGTCGCCGACCTGTACACCTTGCCCTACCGTTAGCCACAACACTAACCTGTGTCCCACGAAATCACCCTGTATCCACCATTAGCCACACCCGAATCCAGCCCTACACATGTTCTGAGTCCTAGGACTAAACTGAGCCCTCCCTTGACACCTACCCCTAGCCCTCGGCCACCCCTACCACTACCACTAATCCTAGGCCTAACATGAGACCTAACACTAACACTGCCCGTGGGCCTCTGCCAACAACTAGCCCTTCAACTAACCCTACCCCGAGCACGCCCCCTCGCCCTAGGCCTACGCTTAGCACTACCTCTAGTCCTACCCCTACCCCTGGCCCTACAGCTACAACTAACCATAGGCACACCCCCATCCCTACCCCTAGTCACAGCTCCAACTCCTGGCCCTAGGCCTACTCCTAGGTTTACCCCAACACCCACCTCTTGCCCTATGCCTACCCCAGCGCTACACCTACCGCTCCCACTAGTTCTATCTCGGCCTAGACCAACGCCCAGTGCTCACTCTAGTCCGAAGCCTAGCATTTACCCGTCCCCGACCAGTACACCTTGCCCTACCGTTAGCCAGAGCACTAACTATTGTCCTACGGAATCACCCTGGACCCACCCTTAGCCACACCCGAATCCAGCCCTACATCTGTTCGGAGTCCTAGGATTAAACAGAGCCCTCCCGTGACACCTACCTCTAGCCCTCGGCCAACCCCTACCACTACCACTAATCCTAGGCCTAACATGTGCCCTAAAACTAACACTGCCCGTGGGCCTCTGCCAACCACTAGCCCTTCAACTCACCCTACCCCGAGCACTCCCCCTCGCCCTAGGCCTACGCCTAGCACTACCTCTAATCCTACCCCTACCCCTGGCCCTACAGCTACACCTAACCATAGGCACACCCCCATCCCTACCCCTAGCCACAGCTCTAACTCCTGGCCCTAGGCCTACTCCTAGGTTTACCCCAACACCCACCTGTTGCCCTATGCCTACTTCAGCGCTACACCTACCGCTCCCACTAGTTCTAGCTCGGCCTTAGACCAACGCCAAGTGCTCATTCTAGTCCGAGGCCTAGCATTTGCCCGTCTCTGACCAGTGCACCTTACCCTACCGTTAGCCAGAACCCTAACCTGTGTCCCACGAAATCACCCTGGACCCACCCTTAGCCACACGCGAAACCAGCCCTACACCTGTTCCGAGTCCTAGGACTAACCGGAGCCCTCCCTTGACACCTACCCCTAACCCTCAGCCAACCCCTACCACTACCACTAATCCTAGGCCTAACATGAACCCTAACCTTAACACTGCCTGTGTGCCTCTGCCAACCACTAGCCCTTCACCTAAAACTACCCCGAGCACTACCCCTTGCCCTAGGACTGCCCCTAGCACTACCTGTAGTCCTACACCTACCCCTGGCCCTACAGCTACCCCTACCCATAGGCCCACCCCCATCCCTACCCCTAGCCACAGCTCCAACTCCTGGCCCTAGGACTACTCCTAGGTTTACCCCGACACACACCTTTTGCCCTATGCCTACCACAGCGCTACACCTACCCCTCCCACTAGCCCTAGCTCGGGCCCTAGACCAACGCCAGGTGCTAACTCTAGTCCGAGGCCTAGCACTTGCCCGTCACCGAACAGTAAACCTTGCCCTACCGTTAGCCAGAGGATTAACCCGTGTCCTACGGAATCACCCTGGACCCACACTTAGCCACACCCGAATCCAGCCCTACACCTGTTTCAAGTCCTAGGACTAACCGGAGCCCTCCCGTGACACCTGCCCCTAGCCCTCGGCCAACCCCTACCACTACAAATAATTCTAGGCCTAACATGAGCCCTAACACTAACACTGCCCGTAGGCCTCTGCCAACCACTAGCCCTTCACCTAAACCTACCCCGAGCACTCCCCCTCGCCCTAGGCCTACGCCTAGCACTACCTCTAATCCTACCCCTACCCCTGGCCCTACAGCTACCCCTACCCATAGGCACACCCCCATCCCTACCCCTAGCCACAGCTCCAACTCCTGGCCCTAGGCCTACTCCTAAGTTTACCCCGACACCCACCTCTTGCCCTATGCCTACCCTAGCGCTAAGCCTACCGCTCCCACTAGCCCTAGCTCGGGCCCTAGACCACGCCCAGTGCTCACTCTAGTCCGAGACCTAGCACTTGCCCGTTGCCGACCTGTACACCTTGCCCTACCGTTAGCCAGAACACTAACTTGTGTCCCACGAAATCACCCTGTACCCACCCTTAGCCACACCCGAATCCAGCCCTACACATGTTCCGAGTCCTAGGACTAAACGGAACCCTCCCGTGACACCTACCCCTAGCCCTCGGCCAACCCCTACCACTACCACTAATCCTAGGCCTAACATGAGCCCTAAAACTAACACTGCCCGTGGGCCTCTGCCAACCACTAGCCCTTCAAGTCACCCTACCCCGAGCACTCCCCCTCGCCCTAGGCCTATGCCTAGCATTACCACTAGTCCTACCCCTACCCCTGGCCCTACAGCTACACCTAACCATAGGCCCACCCCCATCCCTACCCCTTGCCACAGCTCCAACTCCTGGCCCTAGGCCTACTCCTAGGTTTACCCCAACACCCACCTCTTGCCCTATGCCTACCCCAGTGCTACACCTACCGCTCCCACTAGTTCTAGCTCGGCCCTAGACCAACGCCCAGTGCTCACTCTAGTCCGAAGCCTAGCATTTGCCCGTCCCCTACCAGTACACCTTGCCCTAACGTTAGTCAGAACACTAACCTGTGTCCCACGAAATCACCCTGGACCCACCCTTAGCCACACCCGAAACCAGCCCTACACCTGTTCCGACTCCTAGGACTAACCGGAGTTTTCCCGTGACACCTACTCCTAAACCTCGGCCAACCCCTTCCACTACCACTAATCCTAGGCCTAACATGAGCCCTAACCCTAACACTGCCCGTGTGCCTCTGCCAACCACTAGCACTTCACCTAACCCTACCCCGAGCTCTCCCCCTCGCCCTAGGCCTACGCCTAGCACTACCTCTAGTCCTACCCCTACACCAGGCCCTACAGCTACCCCTAACCATAGGCCCACCCCCATCCCTACCCCTAGCCACAGCTCCAACTCCTATTTCTAGGACTACTCCTAGGTTTACCCCGACACCCACCTCTTGCCCTATGCCTACCCCAGCGCTACACCTACCGCTCCCACTAGCCCTAGCTCGGGCCCTAGACCAACGCCAGGTGCTCACTCTAGTCCGTGTCCTAGCACTTGCCCGTCACCGAACAGTACACCTTGCCCTACCGTTAGCCAGAGAACTAACCCGTGTCCTACGGAATCACCCTGCACCCACACTTAGCCACACCCGAATCCAGCCCTACACCTGTTTCAAGTCCTAGGACTAACCGGAGCCCTCCCGTGACACCTGCCCCTACCCCTTGGCCAACCCCTACCACTACAACTAATTCTAGGCCTAACATGAGCCCTAACACTAACACTGCCCGTAGGCCTCTGCCAACCACAAGCCCTTCACCTAACCCTACCCCGAGCACTCCCCCTCGCCCTAGGCCTACGCCTAGCACTACCTCTAATCCTATACCTACCCCTGGCCCTACAGCTACCCCTACACATAGGCACAACCCCATCCCTACCCCTAGCCACAGCTCCAACTCCTGGCCCTAGGCCTACTCCTAGGTTTACCCCGACACCCACCTCTTGCCCTATGCCTACCCCAGCGCTACGCCTACCGCTCCCACTAACCCTAGTTCGGGACCTAAACCACGCCCAGTGCTCACTCTAGTCCGAGACCTAGCACTTGCCCGTCGCCGACCTGTACACCTTGCCCTACCGTTAGCCAGAACACTAACCTGTGTCCCACGAAATCACCCTGTACCCACCCTTAGCCACACCCGAATCCAGCCCTACACATGTTCCGAGTCCTAGGACTAACCGGAGCCCTCCCGTGACACCTGCCCCTACCCCTTGGCCAACCCCTACCACTACAACTAATCCTAGGCCTAACATGAGCCCTAACACTAACACTGCCCGAGGGCCTCTACCAACCACTAGCCCTTCAAGTCACCCTACCCCGAGCACTCCCCCTCGCCCTAGGCCTACGCCTAGCACTACCTCTAGTCCTACCCCTACCCCTGGCCCTACAGCTACCCCTACCCATAGGCCCACCCCCATCCCTACCCCTAGCCACAGCTCCAACTCCTGGCCCTAGGCCTACTCCTAGGTTTACCCCGACACCCACCTCTTGCCCTATGCCTACCCCAGCGCTAAGCATACCACTCCCACTAGCCCTAGCTCGGGCCCTAGACCACGCCCAGTGCTCACTCTAGTCCGAGACCTAGCACTTGCCCGTTGCCTACCTGTACACCTTGCCCTACCGTTAGCCAGAACACTAACCTGTGTCCCACGAAATCACCCTGTACCCACCCTTAGCCACACCCGAATCCAGCCCTACACATGTTCCGAGTCCTAGGACTAAACAGAACCCTCCCGTGACACCTACCCCTAGCCCTCGGACAACCCCTACCACTACCACTAATCCTAGGCCTAACATGAGCCCTAAAACTAACACTGCCCGTGGGCCTCTGCCAACCACTAGCCCTTCAAGTCACCCTACCCCGAGCACTCCCCCTCGCCCTAGGCCTATGCCTAGCACTACCACTAGTCCTACCCCTACCCCTGGCCCTACAGCTACACCTAACCATAGGCCCACCCCCATCCCTACCCCTTGCCACAGCTCCAACTCCTGGCCCTAGGCCTACTCCTAGGTTTACCCCAACACCCACCTCTTGCCCTATGCCTACCCCAGTGCTACACCTACCGCTCCCACTAGTTCTAGCTCGGCCCTAGACCAACGCCCAGTGCTCACTCTAGTCCGAAGCCTAGCATTTGCCCGTCCCCTACCAGTACACCTTGCCCTAACGTTAGCCAGAACACTAACCTGTGTCCCACGAAATCACCCTGGACCCACCCTTAGCCACACCCGAAACCAGCCCTACACCTGTTCCGACTCCTAGGACTAACCGGAGTTTTCCCGTGACACCTACTCCTAAACCTCGGCCAACCCCTTCCACTACCACTAATCCTAGGCCTAACATGAGCCCTAACCCTAACACTGCCCGTGTGCCTCTGCCAACCACTAGCACTTCACCTAACCCTACCCCGAGCACTCCCCCTCGCCCTAGGCCTACGCCTAGCACTACCTCTAGTCCTACCCCTACACCAGGCCCTACAGCTACCCCTAACCATAGGCCAACCCCCATCACTACCCCTAGCCACAGCTCCAACTCCTATTTCTAGGACTACTCCTAGGTTTACCCCGACACCCACCTCTTGCCCTATGCCTACCCCAGCGCTACACCTACCGCTCCCACTAGCCCTAGCTCGGGCCCTAGACCAACGCCAGGTGCTCACTCTAGTCCGAGGCCTAGCACTTGCCCGTCACCGAACAGTACACCTTGCCCTACCGTTAGCCAGAGAACTAACCCGTGTCCTACGGAATCACCCTGCACCCACACTTAGCCACACCCGAATCCAGCCCTACACCTGTTTCAAGTCCTAGGACTAACCGGAGCCCTCCCGTGACACCTGCCCCTACCCCTTGGCCA
The DNA here is from genome assembly GCF_964194185.1 of Rhinolophus hipposideros. NCBI lineage: Eukaryota > Metazoa > Chordata > Mammalia > Chiroptera > Rhinolophidae > Rhinolophus > Rhinolophus hipposideros. The sequence continues at coordinate 18,168 of NW_027668917.1, read as the reverse complement.
ACCCCTACCACTACAACTAATTCTAGGCCTAACATGAGCCCTAACACTAACACTGCCCGTAGGCCTCTGCCAACCACAAGCCCTTCACCTAACCCTACCCCGAGCACTCCCCCTCGCCCTAGGCCTACGCCTAGCACTACCTCTAATCCTATACCTACCCCTGGCCCTACAGCTACCCCTACACATAGGCACAACCCCATCCCTACCCCTAGCCACAGCTCCAACTCCTGGCCCTAGGCCTACTCCTAGGTTTACCCCGACACCCACCTCTTGCCCTATGCCTACCCCAGCGCTACGCCTACCGCTCCCACTAACCCTAGTTCGGGACCTAAACCACGCCCAGTGCTCACTCTAGTCCGAGACCTAGCACTTGCCCGTCGCCGACCTGTACATCTTGCCCTACCGTTAGCCAGAACACTAACCTGTGTCCCACGAAATCACCCTGTACCCACCCTTAGCCACACCCGAATCCAGCCCTACACATGTTCCGAGTCCTAGGACTAACCGGAGCCCTCCCGTGACACCTGCCCCTACCCCTTGGCCAACCCCTACCACTACAACTAATCCTAGGCCTAACATGAGCCCTAACACTAACACTGCCCGAGGGCCTCTACCAACCACTAGCCCTTCAAGTCACCCTACCCCGAGCACTCCCCCTCGCCCTAGGCCTACGCCTAGCACTACCTCTAGTCCTACCCCTACCCCTGGCCCTACAGCTACCCCTACCCATAGGCCCACCCCCATCCCTACCCCTAGCCACAGCTCCAACTCCTGGCCCTAGGCCTACTCCTAGGTTTACCCCGACACCCACCTCTTGCCCTATGCCTACCCCAGCGCTAAGCCTACCGCTCCCACTAGCCCTAGCTCGGGCCCTAGACCACGCCCAGTGCTCACTCTAGTCCGAGACCTAGCACTTGCCCGTTGCCTACCTGTACACCTTGCCCTACCATTAGCCAGAACACTAACCTGTGTCCCACGAAATCACCCTGTACCCACCCTTAGCCACACCCGAATCCAGCCCTACACATGTTCCGAGTCCTAGGACTAAACGGAACCCTCCCGTGACACCTACCCCTAGCCCTCGGCCAACCCCTACCACTACCACTAATCCTAGGCCTAACATGAGCCCTAAAACTAACACTGCCCGTGGGCCTCTGCCAACCACTAGCCCTTCAACTCACCCTACCCCGAGCACTCCCCCTCGCCCTAGGCCTATGCCTAGCATTACCACTAGTCCTACCCCTACCCCTGGCCCTACAGCTACACCTAACCATAGGCCCACCCCCATCCCTACCCCTAGCCACAGCTCCAACTCCTGGCCCTAGGCCTACTCCTAGGTTTACCCCAACACCCACCTCTTGCCCTATGCCTACCCAAGCGCTACACCTACCGCTCCCACTAGTTCTAGCTCGGCCCTAGACCAACGCCCAGTGCTCACTCTAGTCCGAAGCCTAGCATTTGCCCGTCCCCTACCAGTACACCTTGCCCTACCGTTAGCCAGAACACTAACCTGTGTCCCACGAAATCACCCTGGACCCACACTTAGCCACACCCGAAACCAGCCCTACACCTGTTCCGACTCCTAGGACTAACCGGAGTTTTCCCGTGACACCTACTCCTAACCCTCGGCCAACCCCTTCCACTACCACTAATCCTAGGCCTAACATGAGCCCTAACCCTAACACTGCCCGTGTGCCTCTGCCAACCACTAGCACTTCACCTAACCCTACCCCGAGCACTCCCCCTCGCCCTAGGCCTACGCCTAGCACTACCTCTAGTCCTACCGCTACACCTGGCCCTACAGCTACCCCTAACCATAGGCCCACCCCCATCACTACCCCTAGCCACAGCTCCAACTCCTATTTCTAGGACTACTCCTAGGTTTACCCCGACACCCACCTCTTGCCCTATGCCTACCCCAGCGCTACACCTACCGCTCCCACTAGCCCTAGCTCGGGCCCTAGACCAACGCCAGGTGCTCACTCTAGTCCGAGGCCTAGCACTTGCCCGTCACCGAACAGTACACCTTGCCCTACCGTTAGCCAGAGAACTAACCCGTGTCCTACGGAATCACCCTGCACCCACACTTAGCCACACCCGAATCCAGCCCTACACCTGTTTCAAGTCCTAGGACTAACCGGAGCCCTCCCGTGACACCTGCCCCTACCCCTTGGCCAACCCCTACCACTACAACTAATTCTAGGCCTAACATGAGCCCTAACACTAACACTGCCCGTAGGCCTCTGCCAACCACAAGCCCTTCACCTAACCCTACCCCGAGCACTCCCCCTCGCCCTAGGCCTACGCCTAGCACTACCTCTAATCCTATACCTACCCCTGGCCCTACAGCTACCCCTACACATAGGCACAACCCCATCCCTACCCCTAGCCACAGCTCCAACTCCTGGCCCTAGGCCTACTCCTAGGTTTACCCCGACACCCACCTCTTGCCCTATGCCTACCCCAGCGCTACGCCTACCGCTCCCACTAACCCTAGTTCGGGACCTAAACCACGCCCAGTGCTCACTCTAGTCCGAGACCTAGCACTTGCCCGTCGCCGACCTGTACACCTTGCCCTACCGTTAGCCAGAACACTAACCTGTGTCCCACGAAATCACCCTGTACCCACCCTTAGCCACACCCGAATCCAGCCCTACACATGTTCCGAGTCCTAGGACTAACCGGAGCCCTCCCGTGACACCTGCCCCTACCCCTTGGCCAACCCCTACCACTACAACTAATCCTAGGCCTAACATGAGCCCTAACACTAACACTGCCCGAGGGCCTCTACCAACCACTAGCCCTTCAAGTCACCCTACCCCGAGCACTCCCCCTCGCCCTAGGCCTACGCCTAGCACTACCTCTAGTCCTACCCCTACCCCTGGCCCTACAGCTACCCCTACCCATAGGCCCACCCCCATCCCTACCCCTAGCCACAGCTCCAACTCCTGGCCCTAGGCCTACTCCTAGGTTTACCCCGACACCCACCTCTTGCCCTATGCCTACCCCAGCGCTAAGCCTACCGCTCCCACTAGCCCTAGCTCGGGCCCTAGACCACGCCCAGTGCTCACTCTAGTCCGAGACCTAGCACTTGCCCGTTGCCTACCTGTACACCTTGCCCTACCATTAGCCAGAACACTAACCTGTGTCCCACGAAATCACCCTGTACCCACCCTTAGCCACACCCGAATCCAGCCCTACACATGTTCCGAGTCCTAGGACTAAACGGAACCCTCCCGTGACACCTACCCCTAGCCCTCGGCCAACCCCTACCACTACCACTAATCCTAGGCCTAACATGAGCCCTAAAACTAACACTGCCCGTGGGCCTCTGCCAACCACTAGCCCTTCAACTCACCCTACCCCGAGCACTCCCCCTCGCCCTAGGCCTATGCCTAGCATTACCACTAGTCCTACCCCTACCCCTGGCCCTACAGCTACACCTAACCATAGGCCCACCCCCATCCCTACCCCTAGCCACAGCTCCAACTCCTGGCCCTAGGCCTACTCCTAGGTTTACCCCAACACCCACCTCTTGCCCTATGCCTACCCAAGCGCTACACCTACCGCTCCCACTAGTTCTAGCTCGGCCCTAGACCAACGCCCAGTGCTCACTCTAGTCCGAGACCTAGCACTTGCCCGTTGCCTACCTGTACACCTTGCCCTACCGTTAGCCAGAACACTAACCTGTGTCCCACGAAATCACCCTGTACCCACCCTTAGCCACACCCGAATCCAGCCCTACACATGTTCCGAGTCCTAGGACTAAACAGAACCCTCCCGTGACACCTACCCCTAGCCCTCGGACAACCCCTACCACTACCACTAATCCTAGGCCTAACATGAGCCCTAAAACTAACACTGCCCGTGGGCCTCTGCCAACCACTAGCCCTTCAAGTCACCCTACCCCGAGCACTCCCCCTCGCCCTAGGCCTATGCCTAGCACTACCACTAGTCCTACCCCTACCCCTGGCCCTACAGCTACACCTAACCATAAGCCCACCCCCATCCCTACCCCTTGCCACAGCTCCAACTCCTGGCCCTAGGCCTACTCCTAGGTTTACCCCAACACCCACCTCTTGCCCTATGCCTACCCCAGTGCTACACCTACCGCTCCCACTAGTTCTAGCTCGGCCCTAGACCAACGCCCAGTGCTCACTCTAGTCCGAAGCCTAGCATTTGCCCGTCCCCTACCAGTACACCTTGCCCTAACGTTAGCCAGAACACTAACCTGTGTCCCACGAAATCACCCTGGACCCACCCTTAGCCACACCCGAAACCAGCCCTACACCTGTTCCGACTCCTAGGACTAACCGGAGTTTTCCCGTGACACCTACTCCTAAACCTCGGCCAACCCCTTCCACTACCACTAATCCTAGGCCTAACATGAGCCCTAACCCTAACACTGCCCGTGTGCCTCTGCCAACCACTAGCACTTCACCTAACCCTACCCCGAGCACTCCCCCTCGCCCTAGGCCTACGCCTAGCACTACCTCTAGTCCTACCCCTACACCAGGCCCTACAGCTACCCCTAACCATAGGCCAACCCCCATCACTACCCCTAGCCACAGCTCCAACTCCTATTTCTAGGACTACTCCTAGGTTTACCCCGACACCCACCTCTTGCCCTATGCCTACCCCAGCGCTACACCTACCGCTCCCACTAGCCCTAGCTCGGGCCCTAGACCAACGCCAGGTGCTCACTCTAGTCCGAGGCCTAGCACTTGCCCGTCACCGAACAGTACACCTTGCCCTACCGTTAGCCAGAGAACTAACCCGTGTCCTACGGAATCACCCTGCACCCACACTTAGCCACACCCGAATCCAGCCCTACACCTGTTTCAAGTCCTAGGACTAACCGGAGCCCTCCCGTGACACCTGCCCCTACCCCTTGGCCAACCCCTACCACTACAACTAATTCTAGGCCTAACATGAGCCCTAACACTAACACTGCCCGTAGGCCTCTGCCAACCACAAGCCCTTCACCTAACCCTACCCCGAGCACTCCCCCTCGCCCTAGGCCTACGCCTAGCACTACCTCTAATCCTATACCTACCCCTGGCCCTACAGCTACCCCTACACATAGGCACAACCCCATCCCTACCCCTAGCCACAGCTCCAACTCCTGGCCCTAGGCCTACTCCTAGGTTTACCCCGACACCCACCTCTTGCCCTATGCCTACCCCAGCGCTACGCCTACCGCTCCCACTAACCCTAGTTCGGGACCTAAACCACGCCCAGTGCTCACTCTAGTCCGAGACCTAGCACTTGCCCGTCGCCGACCTGTACATCTTGCCCTACCGTTAGCCAGAACACTAACCTGTGTCCCACGAAATCACCCTGTACCCACCCTTAGCCACACCCGAATCCAGCCCTACACATGTTCCGAGTCCTAGGACTAACCGGAGCCCTCCCGTGACACCTGCCCCTACCCCTTGGCCAACCCCTACCACTACAACTAATCCTAGGCCTAACATGAGCCCTAACACTAACACTGCCCGAGGGCCTCTACCAACCACTAGCCCTTCAAGTCACCCTACCCCGAGCACTCCCCCTCGCCCTAGGCCTACGCCTAGCACTACCTCTAGTCCTACCCCTACCCCTGGCCCTACAGCTACCCCTACCCATAGGCCCACCCCCATCCCTACCCCTAGCCACAGCTCCAACTCCTGGCCCTAGGCCTACTCCTAGGTTTACCCCGACACCCACCTCTTGCCCTATGCCTACCCCAGCGCTAAGCCTACCGCTCCCACTAGCCCTAGCTCGGGCCCTAGACCACGCCCAGTGCTCACTCTAGTCCGAGACCTAGCACTTGCCCGTTGCCTACCTGTACACCTTGCCCTACCATTAGCCAGAACACTAACCTGTGTCCCACGAAATCACCCTGTACCCACCCTTAGCCACACCCGAATCCAGCCCTACACATGTTCCGAGTCCTAGGACTAAACGGAACCCTCCCGTGACACCTACCCCTAGCCCTCGGCCAACCCCTACCACTACCACTAATCCTAGGCCTAACATGAGCCCTAAAACTAACACTGCCCGTGGGCCTCTGCCAACCACTAGCCCTTCAACTCACCCTACCCCGAGCACTCCCCCTCGCCCTAGGCCTATGCCTAGCATTACCACTAGTCCTACCCCTACCCCTGGCCCTACAGCTACACCTAACCATAGGCCCACCCCCATCCCTACCCCTAGCCACAGCTCCAACTCCTGGCCCTAGGCCTACTCCTAGGTTTACCCCAACACCCACCTCTTGCCCTATGCCTACCCAAGCGCTACACCTACCGCTCCCACTAGTTCTAGCTCGGCCCTAGACCAACGCCCAGTGCTCACTCTAGTCCGAAGCCTAGCATTTGCCCGTCCCCTACCAGTACACCTTGCCCTACCGTTAGCCAGAACACTAACCTGTGTCCCACGAAATCACCCTGGACCCACACTTAGCCACACCCGAAACCAGCCCTACACCTGTTCCGACTCCTAGGACTAACCGGAGTTTTCCCGTGACACCTACTCCTAACCCTCGGCCAACCCCTTCCACTACCACTAATCCTAGGCCTAACATGAGCCCTAACCCTAACACTGCCCGTGTGCCTCTGCCAACCACTAGCACTTCACCTAACCCTACCCCGAGCACTCCCCCTCGCCCTAGGCCTACGCCTAGCACTACCTCTAGTCCTACCGCTACACCTGGCCCTACAGCTACCCCTAACCATAGGCCCACCCCCATCACTACCCCTAGCCACAGCTCCAACTCCTATTTCTAGGACTACTCCTAGGTTTACCCCGACACCCACCTCTTGCCCTATGCCTACCCCAGCGCTACACCTACCGCTCCCACTAGCCCTAGCTCGGGCCCTAGACCAACGCCAGGTGCTCACTCTAGTCCGAGGCCTAGCACTTGCCCGTCACCGAACAGTACACCTTGCCCTACCGTTAGCCAGAGAACTAACCCGTGTCCTACGGAATCACCCTGCACCCACACTTAGCCACACCCGAATCCAGCCCTACACCTGTTTCAAGTCCTAGGACTAACCGGAGCCCTCCCGTGACACCTGCCCCTACCCCTTGGCCAACCCCTACCACTACAACTAATTCTAGGCCTAACATGAGCCCTAACACTAACACTGCCCGTAGGCCTCTGCCAACCACAAGCCCTTCACCTAACCCTACCCCGAGCACTCCCCCTCGCCCTAGGCCTACGCCTAGCACTACCTCTAATCCTATACCTACCCCTGGCCCTACAGCTACCCCTACACATAGGCACAACCCCATCCCTACCCCTAGCCACAGCTCCAACTCCTGGCCCTAGGCCTACTCCTAGGTTTACCCCGACACCCACCTCTTGCCCTATGCCTACCCCAGCGCTACGCCTACCGCTCCCACTAACCCTAGTTCGGGACCTAAACCACGCCCAGTGCTCACTCTAGTCCGAGACCTAGCACTTGCCCGTCGCCGACCTGTACACCTTGCCCTACCGTTAGCCAGAACACTAACCTGTGTCCCACGAAATCACCCTGTACCCACCCTTAGCCACACCCGAATCCAGCCCTACACATGTTCCGAGTCCTAGGACTAACCGGAGCCCTCCCGTGACACCTGCCCCTACCCCTTGGCCAACCCCTACCACTACAACTAATCCTAGGCCTAACATGAGCCCTAACACTAACACTGCCCGAGGGCCTCTACCAACCACTAGCCCTTCAAGTCACCCTACCCCGAGCACTCCCCCTCGCCCTAGGCCTACGCCTAGCACTACCTCTAGTCCTACCCCTACCCCTGGCCCTACAGCTACCCCTACCCATAGGCCCACCCCCATCCCTACCCCTAGCCACAGCTCCAACTCCTGGCCCTAGGCCTACTCCTAGGTTTACCCCGACACCCACCTCTTGCCCTATGCCTACCCCAGCGCTAAGCCTACCGCTCCCACTAGCCCTAGCTCGGGCCCTAGACCACGCCCAGTGCTCACTCTAGTCCGAGACCTAGCACTTGCCCGTTGCCTACCTGTACACCTTGCCCTACCATTAGCCAGAACACTAACCTGTGTCCCACGAAATCACCCTGTACCCACCCTTAGCCACACCCGAATCCAGCCCTACACATGTTCCGAGTCCTAGGACTAAACGGAACCCTCCCGTGACACCTACCCCTAGCCCTCGGCCAACCCCTACCACTACCACTAATCCTAGGCCTAACATGAGCCCTAAAACTAACACTGCCCGTGGGCCTCTGCCAACCACTAGCCCTTCAACTCACCCTACCCCGAGCACTCCCCCTCGCCCTAGGCCTATGCCTAGCATTACCACTAGTCCTACCCCTACCCCTGGCCCTACAGCTACACCTAACCATAGGCCCACCCCCATCCCTACCCCTAGCCACAGCTCCAACTCCTGGCCCTAGGCCTACTCCTAGGTTTACCCCAACACCCACCTCTTGCCCTATGCCTACCCAAGCGCTACACCTACCGCTCCCACTAGTTCTAGCTCGGCCCTAGACCAACGCCCAGTGCTCACTCTAGTCCGAAGCCTAGCATTTGCCCGTCCCCTACCAGTACACCTTGCCCTACCGTTAGCCAGAACACTAACCTGTGTCCCACGAAATCACCCTGGACCCACACTTAGCCACACCCGAAACCAGCCCTACACCTGTTCCGACTCCTAGGACTAACCGGAGTTTTCCCGTGACACCTACTCCTAACCCTCGGCCAACCCCTTCCACTACCACTAATCCTAGGCCTAACATGAGCCCTAACCCTAACACTGCCCGTGTGCCTCTGCCAACCACTAGCACTTCACCTAACCCTACCCCGAGCACTCCCCCTCGCCCTAGGCCTACGCCTAGCACTACCTCTAGTCCTACCGCTACACCTGGCCCTACAGCTACCCCTAACCATAGGCCCACCCCCATCACTACCCCTAGCCACAGCTCCAACTCCTATCCCTAGGACTACTCCTAGGTTGACCCCGACACCCACCTCTTGCCCTATGCCTACCCCAGCGCTACACCTACCGCTCCCACTAGCCCTAGCTCGGGCCCTAGACCAATGCCAGGTGCTCACTCTAGTCCAAGGCCTTGCACTTGCCCGTCACCGAACAGTGCACCTTGCACTACCGTTAGCCAGAGGACTAACCCGTGTCCTACGGAATCACCCTGGACCCACACTTAGCCACACCCGAATCCAGCCCTACACCTGTTTCATGTCCTAGGACTAACCGCAGCCCTCCCGTGACACCTGTTCCTAGCTTTCGGCCAACCCCTACCACTACAACTAATTCTAGGCCTAACATGAGCCCTAACACTAACACTGCCCGTAGGCCTCTGCCAACCACTAGCCCTTCACCTAACCCTACCCCGAGCTCTCCCCCTCGCCCTAGGCCTACGCCTAGCACTACCTCTAGTCCTACCCCTACCTCTGGCCCTACAGCTACCCCTACCCATAGGCACACCCGCATCCCTACCCCTAGCCACAGCTCCAACTCCTGGCCCTAGGCCTACTCCTAGGTTTACCCCGATACCCACCTCTTGCCCTATGCCTACCCCAGCGCTACGCCTAACGCTCCCACTAGCCCTAGCTCGGGCCCTAGACCACGCCCAGTGCTCACTCTAGTCCGAGGCCTAGCACTTGCCCTTCGCCGACCTGTACACCTTGCCCTACCGTTAGCCAGAACACTAACCTGTGTCCCACGAAATCACCCTGTACCCACCCTTAGCCACACCCGAAACCAGCCCTACACCTGTTCCGAGTCCTAGGACTAACCGGAGTTTTTCCGTGACACCTACCTCTAACCCTCGGCCTACCCCTACCACTACCACTAATCCTAGGCCTAACATGAGCCCTAAGCCTAACACTGCCCGTGTGCCTCTGCCAACCACTAGCGCTTCACCTAACCCTACCCCGAGCACTCCCCCTCGCCCTAGGCCTGCGCCTAGCACTACCTCTAGTCCTACCCCTACACCTGGCCCTACAGCTACCCCTAACCATAGGCCAACCCCCATCACTACCCCTAGCCACAGCTCCACCTCCTGGCCCTAGGCCTACTCCTAGGTTTACCCCGACACCCACCTCTTGCCCTATGCCAACCCCAGCGCTACACCTACCGCTCCTACTAGTTCTAGCTCGGCCCTAGACCAACGCCCAGTGCTCACTCTAGTCCAAGGCCTAGCACTTGCCCGTTGCTGACCAGTACACCTTGCCCTACCGTTAGCCAGAGCACTAACTAGTGTCCTACGGAATCACCCTGGACCCACCGTTAGCCACACCCGAATCCAGCCCTACATCTGTTCGGAGTCCTAGGACTAAACGGAGCCCTCCCGTGACACCTACCTCTAGCCCTCGGCCAACCCCTACCACTACCACTAATCCTAGGCCTAACATGTGCCCTAAAACTAACACTGCCCGTGGGCCTCTGCCAACCACTAGCCCTTCAACTCACCCTACCCCGAGCACTCCCCCTCGCCCTAGGCCTACGCCTAGCACTACCTCTAGTCCTACCCCTACCCCTGGCCCTACAGCTACACCTAACCATAGGCACACCCCCATCCCTACCCCTAGCCACAGCTCCAACTCCTGGCCCTAGGCCTACTCCTAGGTTTACCCCAACACCCACCTGTTGCCCTATGCCTACTTCAGCGCTACACCTACCGCTCCCACTAGTTCTAGCTCGGCCTTAGACCAACGCCCAGTGCTCACTCTAGTCCGAGGCCTAGCATTTGCCCGTCTCCGACCAGTACACCTTACCCTACCGTTAGCCAGAGGACTAACCCGTGTCCTACGGAATCACCCTGGACCCACCCTTAGCCACACGCGAAACCAGCCCTACACCTGTTCCGAGTCCTAGGACTAACCGGAGCCCTCCCTTGACACCTACCCCTAACCCTCAGCCAAACCCTACCACTACCACTAATCCTAGGCCTAACATGAACCCTAACCTTAACACTGCCTGTGTGCCTCTGCCAACCACTAGCCCTTCACCTAAAACTACCCCGAGCACTACCCCTCGCCCTAGGACTGCCCCTAGCACTACCTGTAGTCCTACACCTACCCCTGGCCCTACAGCTACCCCTACCCATAGGCCCACCCCCATCCCTACCCCTAGCCACAGCTCCAACTCCTGGCCCTAGGACTACTCCTAGGTTTACCCCGACACCCACCTTTTGCCCTATGCCTACCCCAGCGCTACACCTACCCCTCCCACTAGCCCTAGCTCGGGCCCTAGACCAACGCCAGGTGCTCACTCTAGTCCGAGGCCTAGCACTTGCCCGTCACCGAACAGTAAACCTTGCCCTACCGTTAGCCAGAGGACTAACCCGTGTCCTACGGAATCACCCTGGACCCACACTTAGCCACACCCGAATCCAGCCCTACACCTGTTTCAAGTCCTAGGACTAACCAAAGCCCTCCCGTGACACCTGCCCCTAGCCCTCGGCCAACCCCTACCACTACAACTAATTCTAGGCCTAACATGAGCCCTAACACTAACACTGCCCGTAGGCCTCTGCCAACCACTAGCCCTTCACCTAACCCTACCCCGAGCACTCCCCCTCGCCCTAGGCCTACGCCTAGCACTACCTCTAATCCTACCCCTACCCCTGGCCCTACAGCTACCCCTACCCATAGGCACACCCCCATCCCTACCCCTAGCCACAGCTCCAACTCCTGGCCCTAGGCCTACTCCTAAGTTTACCCCGACATCCACCTCTTGCCCTATGCCTACCCCAGCGCTAAGCCTACCGCTCCCACTAGCCCTAGCTCGGGCCCTAGACCACGCCCAGTGCTCACTCTAGTCCGAGACCTAGCACTTGCCCGTTGCCTACCTGTACACCTTGCCCTACCGTTAGCCAGAACACTAACCTGTGTCCCACGAAATCACCCTGTACCCACCCTTAGCCACACCCGAATCCAGCCCTACACATGTTCCGAGTCCTAGGACTAAACGGAACCCTCCCGTGACACCTACCCCTAGCCCTCGGCCAACCCCTACCACTACCACTAATCCTAGGCCTAACATGAGCCCTAAAACTAACACTGCCCGTGGGCCTCTGCCAACCACTAGCCCTTCAACTCACCCTACCCCGAGCACTCCCCCTCGCCCTAGGCCTATGCCTAGCACTACCACTAGTCCTACCCCTACCCCTGGCCCTACAGCTACACCTAACCATAGGCCCACCCCCATCCCTACCCCTAGCCACAGCTCCAACTCCTGGCCCTAGGCCTACTCCTAGGTTTACCCCAACACCCACCTCTTGCCCTATGCCTACCCAAGCGCTACACCTACAGCTCCCACTAGTTCTAGCTCGGCCCTAGACCAACGCCCAGTGCTCACTCTAGTCCGAAGCCTAGCATTTGCCCGTCCCCTACCAGTACACCTTGCCCTACCGTTAGCCAGAACACTAACCTGTGTCCCACGAAATCACCCTGGACCCACACTTAGCCACACCCGAAACCAGCCCTCCACCTGTTCCGACTCCTAGGACTAACCGGAGTTTTCCCGTGACACCTACTCCTAACCCTCGGCCAACCCCTTCCACTACCACTAATCCTAGGCCTAACATGAGCCCTAACCCTAACACTGCCCGTGTGCCTCTGCCAACCACTAGCACTTCACCTAACCCTACCCCGAGCACTCCCCCTCGCCCTAGGCCTACGCCTAGCACTACCTCTAGTCCTACCCCTACACCAGGCCCTACAGCTACCCCTAACCATAGGCCAACCCCCATCACTACCCCTAGCCACAGCTCCACCTCCTGGCCCTAGGCCTACTCCTAGGTTTACCCCGACACCCACCTCTTGCCCTATGCCAACCCCAGCGCTACACCTACCGCTCCTACTAGTTCTAGCTCGGCCCTAGACCAACGCCCAGTGCTCACTCTAGTCCAAGGCCTAGCACTTGCCCGTTGCTGACCAGTACACCTTGCCCTACCGTTAGCCAGAGCACTAACTAGTGTCCTACGGAATCACCCTGGACCCACCGTTAGCCACACCCGAATCCAGCCCTACATCTGTTCGGAGTCCTAGGACTAAACGGAGCCCTCCCGTGACACCTACCTCTAGCCCTCGGCCAACCCCTACCACTACCACTAATCCTAGGCCTAACATGTGCCCTAAAACTAACACTGCCCGTGGGCCTCTGCCAACCACTAGCCCTTCAACTCACCCTACCCCGAGCACTCCCCCTCGCCCTAGGCCTACGCCTAGCACTACCTCTAGTCCTACCCCTACCCCTGGCCCTACAGCTACACCTAACCATAGGCACACCCCCATCCCTACCCCTAGCCACAGCTCCAACTCCTGGCCCTAGGCCTACTCCTAGGTTTACCCCAACACCCACCTGTTGCCCTATGCCTACTTCAGCGCTACACCTACCGCTCCCACTAGTTCTAGCTCGGCCTTAGACCAACGCCCAGTGCTCACTCTAGTCCGAGGCCTAGCATTTGCCCGTCTCCGACCAGTACACCTTACCCTACCGTTAGCCAGAGGACTAACCCGTGTCCTACGGAATCACCCTGGACCCACCCTTAGCCACACGCGAAACCAGCCCTACACCTGTTCCGAGTCCTAGGACTAACCGGAGCCCTCCCTTGACACCTACCCCTAACCCTCAGCCAAACCCTACCACTACCACTAATCCTAGGCCTAACATGAACCCTAACCTTAACACTGCCTGTGTGCCTCTGCCAACCACTAGCCCTTCACCTAAAACTACCCCGAGCACTACCCCTCGCCCTAGGACTGCCCCTAGCACTACCTGTAGTCCTACACCTACCCCTGGCCCTACAGCTACCCCTACCCATAGGCCCACCCCCATCCCTACCCCTAGCCACAGCTCCAACTCCTGGCCCTAGGACTACTCCTAGGTTTACCCCGACACCCACCTTTTGCCCTATGCCTACCCCAGCGCTACACCTACCCCTCCCACTAGCCCTAGCTCGGGCCCTAGACCAACGCCAGGTGCTCACTCTAGTCCGAGGCCTAGCACTTGCCCGTCACCGAACAGTAAACCTTGCCCTACCGTTAGCCAGAGGACTAACCCGTGTCCTACGGAATCACCCTGGACCCACACTTAGCCACACCCGAATCCAGCCCTACACCTGTTTCAAGTCCTAGGACTAACCAAAGCCCTCCCGTGACACCTGCCCCTAGCCCTCGGCCAACCCCTACCACTACAACTAATTCTAGGCCTAACATGAGCCCTAACACTAACACTGCCCGTAGGCCTCTGCCAACCACTAGCCCTTCACCTAACCCTACCCCGAGCACTCCCCCTCGCCCTAGGCCTACGCCTAGCACTACCTCTAATCCTACCCCTACCCCTGGCCCTACAGCTACCCCTACCCATAGGCACACCCCCATCCCTACCCCTAGCCACAGCTCCAACTCCTGGCCCTAGGCCTACTCCTAAGTTTACCCCGACATCCACCTCTTGCCCTATGCCTACCCCAGCGCTAAGCCTACCGCTCCCACTAGCCCTAGCTCGGGCCCTAGACCACGCCCAGTGCTCACTCTAGTCCGAGACCTAGCACTTGCCCGTTGCCTACCTGTACACCTTGCCCTACCGTTAGCCAGAACACTAACCTGTGTCCCACGAAATCACCCTGTACCCACCCTTAGCCACACCCGAATCCAGCCCTACACATGTTCCGAGTCCTAGGACTAAACGGAACCCTCCCGTGACACCTACCCCTAGCCCTCGGCCAACCCCTACCACTACCACTAATCCTAGGCCTAACATGAGCCCTAAAACTAACACTGCCCGTGGGCCTCTGCCAACCACTAGCCCTTCAACTCACCCTACCCCGAGCACTCCCCCTCGCCCTAGGCCTATGCCTAGCACTACCACTAGTCCTACCCCTACCCCTGGCCCTACAGCTACACCTAACCATAGGCCCACCCCCATCCCTACCCCTAGCCACAGCTCCAACTCCTGGCCCTAGGCCTACTCCTAGGTTTACCCCAACACCCACCTCTTGCCCTATGCCTACCCAAGCGCTACACCTACCGCTCCCACTAGTTCTAGCTCGGCCCTAGACCAACGCCCAGTGCTCACTCTAGTCCGAAGCCTAGCATTTGCCCGTCCCCTACCAGTACACCTTGCCCTACCGTTAGCCAGAACACTAACCTGTGTCCCACGAAATCACCCTGGACCCACACTTAGCCACACCCGAAACCAGCCCTCCACCTGTTCCGAATCCTAGGACTAACCGGAGTTTTCCCGTGACACCTACTCCTAACCCTCGGCCAACCCCTTCCACTACCACTAATCCTAGGCCTAACATGAGCCCTAACCCTAACACTGCCCGTGTGCCTCTGCCAACCACTAGCACTTCACCTAACCCTACCCCGAGCACTCCCCCTCGCCCTAGGCCTACGCCTAGCACTACCTCTAGTCCTACCCCTACACCAGGCCCTACAGCTACCCCTAACCATAGGCCAACCCCCATCACTACCCCTAGCCACAGCTCCAACTCCTATTTCTAGGACTACTCCTAGGTTTACCCCGACACCCACCTCTTGCCATTTGCCAACCCCAGCGCTACGCCTACCGCTCCCACTAACCCTAGTTCGGGACTTAAACCACGCCCAGTGCTCACTCTAGTCCGAGACCTAGCACTTGCCCGTCGCCGACCTGTACACCTTGCCCTACCGTTAGCCAGAACACTAACCTGTGTCCCACGAAATCACCCTGTACCCACCCTTAGCCACACCCGAATCCAGCCCTACACATGTTCCGAGTCCTAGGACTAACCGGAGCCCTCCCGTGACACCTGCCTTTACCCTTTGGCCAACCCCTACCACTACAACTAATCCTAGGCCTAACATGAGCCCTAACACTAACACTGCCCGAGGGCCTCTGCCAACCACTAGCCCTTCAAGTCACCCTACCCCGAGCACTCCCCCTCGCCCTAGGCCTACGCCTAGCACTACCTCTAGTCCTACCCCTACCCCTGGCCCTACAGCTACCCCTACCCATAGGCCCACACCCATCCCTACCCCTAGCCACAGCTCCAACTCCTGGCCCTAGGCCTACTCCTAGGTTTACCCCGACACCCACCTCTTGCCCTATGCCTACCCCAGCGCTACGCCTACGGCTCCCACTAGCCCTAGCTCGGGACCTAGACCAACGCCCAGTGCTCACTCTAGTCCGAGGCCTAGCACTTGCCCGTTGCCGACCAGTACACCTTGCCCTACCGTTAGCCAGAGCACTAACCCGTGTCCTACGGAATCACCCTGTACCCACCCTTAGCCACACCCGAATCCAGCCCTACACATGTTCCGAGTCCTAGGACTAACCGGAGCCCTCCCGTGACACCTGCCTTTACCCTTTGGCCAACCCCTACCACTACCACTAATCCTAGGCCTAACATGAGCCCTAACACTAACACTGCCCGAGGGCCTCTGCCAACCACTAGCCCTTCAAGTCACCCTACCCCGAGCACTCCCCCTCGCCCTAGGCCTACGCCTAGCACTACCTCTAGTCCTACCCCTACCCCTGGCCCTACAGCTACCCCTACCCATAGGCCCACACCCATCCCTACCCCTAGCCACAGCTCCAACTCCTGGCCCTAGGCCTACTCCTAGGTTTACCCCGACACCCACCTCTTGCCCTATGCCTACTTCAGCGCTACACCTACCGCTCCCACTAGTTCTAGCTCGGCCCTAGACCAACGCCCAGTGCTCACTCTAGTCCGAAGCCTAGCATTTGCCAGTCCTTGACCAGTACACCTTGCCCTACCGTTAGCCAGAACACTAACCTGTGTCCCACGAAATCACCCTGGACCCACCCTTAGCCACACCCGAAACCAGCCCTACACCTGTTCCGAGTCCTAGGACAAACCGGAGTTTTTCCGTGACACCTACTTCTAACCCTCGGCCTACCCCTACCACTACCACTAATCCTAGGCCTAACATGAGCCTTAAGCCTAACTTCCCGTGTGCCTCTGCCAACCACTAGCACTTCACCTAACCCTACCCCGAGCACTCCCCCTCTCCCTAGGCCTACGCCTAGCACTACCTCTAGTCCTACCCCTACACCTGGCCCTACAGCTACCCCTAACCATAGGCCAACCCCCATCACTACCCCTAGCCACAGCTCCAACTCCTGGCCCTAGGCCTACTCCTAGGTTTACCCCGACACCCACCTCTTGCCCTATGCCTACCCCAGCGCTACGCCTACGGCTCCCACTAGCCCTAGCTCGGGACCTAGACCAACGCCCAGTGCTCACTCTAGTCCGAGGCCTAGCACTTGCCCGTTGCCGACCAGTACACCTTGCCCTACCGTTAGCCAGAGCACTAACCCGTGTCCTACGGAATCACCCTGTACCCACCCTTAGCCACACCCGAATCCAGCCCTACACATGTTCCGAGTCCTAGGACTAACCGGAGCCCTCCCGTGACACCTGCCTTTACCCTTTGGCCAACCCCTACCACTACCACTAATCCTAGGCCTAACATGAGCCCTAACACTAACACTGCCCGAGGGCCTCTGCCAACCACTAGCCCTTCAAGTCACCCTACCCCGAGCACTCCCCCTCGCCCTAGGCCTACGCCTAGCACTACCTCTAGTCCTACCCCTACCCCTGGCCCTACAGCTACCCCTACCCATAGGCCCACACCCATCCCTACCCCTAGCCACAGCTCCAACTCCTGGCCCTAGGCCTACTCCTAGGTTTACCCCGACACCCACCTCTTGCCCTATGCCTACTTCAGCGCTACACCTACCGCTCCCACTAGTTCTAGCTCGGCCCTAGACCAACGCCCAGTGCTCACTCTAGTCCGAAGCCTAGCATTTGCCAGTCCTTGACCAGTACACCTTGCCCTACCGTTAGCCAGAACACTAACCTGTGTCCCACGAAATCACCCTGGACCCACCCTTAGCCACACCCGAAACCAGCCCTACACCTGTTCCGAGTCCTAGGACAAACTGGAGTTTTTCCGTGACACCTACTTCTAACCCTCGGCCTACCCCTACCACTACCACTAATCCTAGGCCTAACATGAGCCTTAAGCCTAACTTCCCGTGTGCCTCTGCCAACCACTAGCACTTCACCTAACCCTACCCCGAGCACTCCCCCTCTCCCTAGGCCTACGCCTAGCACTACCTCTAGTCCTACCCCTACACCTGGCCCTACAGCTACCCCTAACCATAGGCCAACCCCCATCACTACCCCTAG
>NW_027668918.1:0-19914 GCF_964194185.1 Rhinolophus hipposideros | reverse complement strand
GATTAGGGTGTGGCTGATGGTGGGTCCACGGTGATTTCGTAGGACAAGGGTTAGTCATCTGGCTATCGGTAGGGCAAGGTGTACTGGTCGGTGACGGGCAAGTGCTAGGCTTCGAACTAGAGTGAGCACTGGGCGTTGGTCTAGGGCCCGAGGTAGGGCTAGTGGGAGCGGTAGGCGTAGCGCTGTGGTAGGCAAAGGGCAAGGGGTGTGTGTCGGTGTAAACCTCGGAGTAGGCCTAGGTCCAGGAGTGGGAGCTGTGGCTAGGGGTAGGGATGGGGGTGGGCCTATGGGTAGGGGGAGCTGTAGGGCCAGGGGTAGGGGTAGGACCAAAGGTAGTGCTAGGCGTAGGCCTAGGGCGAGAAGTAGTGCTCGGGGTAACCTAACCTTAACCCTAACCCTAACACTAACCCTAACCCTAACCCTAACCCTAACACCAACCCTAAACCTAACCCTAACCCTAACCCTAACCCTATACCTAACACCAACCCTAACCCTAACCCTAACCCTAACCCTAACACCAACCCTAACCCTAACCCTAACCCTAACCCTAACCCTAACCCTAACACCAACCCTAACTCTAACCCTAACCCTAACCCTAACACCAACCCTAACCCTAATCCTAACCCTAACCCTAACCCTAACACCAACCCTAACCCTAACCTTAACCCTAACCCTAACACCAACCCTAACCCTAACCCTAACCCTAACCCTAACCCTATACCTAACACCAACCCTAACCCTAACCCTAACACTAACACCAACCCTAACCCTAATCCTAACCCGAACCCTAACTCTATACCTAACACCAACCCTAACCCTAACCCTAACCCTAACCCTAACATCAACCCTAACCCTAACCCTAACCCTAACCATAACCCTAACCCTAACCCTAACACCAACCCTAACACTAACCCTAACCCTAACCCTAACACCAACCCTAACCCTAATCCTAACCCTAACCCTAACCCTAACACCAACCCTAACCCTAACCTTAACCCTAACCCTAACACCAACCCTAACCCTAACCCTAACCCTAACCCTAACCCTAACACTAACGCTAACCCTAACCCTAACCCTAACACCAACCCTAAACCTAACCCTAACCCTAACCCTAACCCTATACCTAACACCAACCCTAACCCTAACCCTAACCCTAACCCTAAAACCAACCCTAACCCTAACCCTAACACTAACCCTAACCCTAACACCAACCCTAACCCTTATCCTAACCCTAACCCTAACCCTAACCCTAACCCTAACACCAACCCTAACCCTAACCCTAACCCTAAACCTAACACCAACCCTAAACCTAACACTAACCCTAACACCAACCCTAACCCTAACCCTAACCCTAAACCCTTATCCTAACCCTAACCCTAACCCTAACCCTAACCCTAACCCTAAACCTAACACCAACCCTAAACCTAACCCTAACCCTAACACCAACCCTAACCCTAAACCTAACCCTAAACCCTTATCCTAACCCTAACCCTAACCCTAACCCTAACCCTAACCCTAACCCTAACAAGGTCAAGGTGTACTGGTCAGCGACGGGCAAGTTCTAGGCCTCGGACTAGAGGGAACCATGGGCGTTGGACTAGGGCCCGAGCTAGGGCTAGTGAGAGCAGTAGGCGTAGCGCTGGGGTAGGCATAGGGCAAGGGGTGGGTGTCGAGGTAAACCTCGGCATAGGGCAAGGGGTGGGTGTCGAGGTAAACCTCGGAGTAGGCTTAGGGCCAGGAGAGGGAGCTGTGGCTAGGGGTAGGGATGGGGGTGGGCCTATAAGTAGGGGGAGCTGTAGAACCAGGGGTAGGGGTAGGACAAGAGGTAGTGCTAGGCGTAAGCCTAGGGCGAGGGGCCGTGCTCAAGGTAGGGTTAGGTGAAGGGCTAGTGGTTGGCAGAGGCCCACGGGCAGTCTTAGGGTTAGGGCTCATGTTAGGCCTAGGACTAGTGGTAGTGGTAGGGGATGGCCGAGGGCTAGGGGTAACTGTCACAAGAGGGCTCCGGGTAGTCCTAGGACTCCGAACGGATGTAGGGCTGGATTAGGGTGTGGAAAGGGTGAGTCCAGGGTGATTTCGTAGGACACGGGTTACTGCACAGGCTAACGGTAGGGCAAGGTGTACTGGTCGGCCTCGGGCAAGTGGTAGACCTCTGACTAGATGAGCACTGGGCGTTGGTCTAGGGCCCGAGCTAGGGCTAGTGGGAGCGATAGGCGTAGCGCTGGGGTAGGCATAGAGCAAGGGGTGGGAGTCAAGGTAAACCTCGGAGTAGGCTTTGGCCCAGGAGTTGGAGTTGTGGATAGGGGTAGGGATGGGGGTGGGCCCATGGGTAGGGGGAGCTGTAGGGCCAGGGGTAGCGGTAGGACCAGAGGTAATGCTAGGCGTACGCCTAGGGCGAGGGGTAGTGCTCGGGGTAGGGTTAGTTGAAGGGCTAGTGGTTGGCAGAAGCCCACGGTCAGTGTTAAGGTTAGGGCTCATGTTAAGCCTAGGACTAGTGGTAGTGGTAGGGGTTGGCCGAGGGCTAGGGGTAGGTGTCACGGGAGGGCTCCGAGTCGTCCTAGAACTCGGAACGGGTGTATGGCTGGATTAGGGTGTGGTAAGGGTGGGTCCAGGGTGATTTCGTAGGACACGGGTTAGTGTTCTGGCTATCGGTAGGCAAGGTGTACTGGTCGGCGACGGGCAAGTGCTAGGCTTCGGACTAGATGAGCACTGGGCGTTGGTCTAGGGCCCGAGCTAGGGCTAGTGGGAGCGGTAGGTGTAACGCTGGGGTAGGCATAGGGCAAGGGGTGGGTGTCGATGTAAACCTCGGAGTAGGCCTAGGGCCAGGAGTGGGAGCTGTGGCTAGGGGTAGGGGTGGGGGTGGGCCTATGGGTAGGGGGAGCTGTAGGGACAGGGGTAGGGGTGGGACCAGAGGTAGTGCTAGGCGTAGGCCTAGGGCGAGGGGTAGGGATCGGGGTACCCTGACCCTAACCCTATTACTAACCCTAACCCAAACCCTAACCCTAACACCAACCCTAACCCTAACCCTAACCCTAACCCTAACTCTAACCCTAACACCAACCCTAATCCTAACCCTAACCCTATCCATAACCCTATACCTAACACCAACCCTAACCCTAACCCTAACCCTAACCCTAACACCAACCCTAAACCTAACCCTAACCCTAACCCTAACACCAACCCTAACCCTAACCCTAACCCTAACCCTAACACCAACCCTAACCCTAAACCTAACCCTAACCCTAACACCAACCCTAACCCTAATCCTAACCCTAACCCTAACCCTAACACCAACCCTAACCCTAACCCTAACCCTAACCCTAACCCTAACACCAACCCTAACCCTAACCCTAACCCTAACCCTAAACCTAACACCAACCCTAACCCTAACCCAAACACTAACCCTAACACCAACCCTAACCCTAACCCTAACCTTAACCCTAACACCAACCCTAACCGTAACCCTAACCCTAACCCTAACCCTAACCATATGCCTAACACGAACCCTAACCCTAACCCTAACCCTAACACCACCCTAACCCTAACCCTAACCCTAACCCTAAACCTAACACCAACCCTAACCCTAACCCAAACACTAACCCTAACACCAACCCTAACCCTAACCCTAACCCTAACACCAACCCTAACCCTAACCCTAACCCTAACTCTAACCCTAACCCTAACCCTAACACCAACCCTAACCCTAACCCTAACCCTAACCCTAACACCAACCCTAACCCTAACCCTAACCCTAAACCTAACACCAACCCTAACCCTAATCCTAAGCCTAACCCTAACCCTAACCCTATGCCTAACACCAACACTAACCCTAACCCTAACCCTAACCCTAACACCAACCCTAACCCTAATCCTAAGCCTAACCCTAACCCTAACCCTAAACCTAACACCAACCCTAACCCTAACCCTAAACCTAACCCTAAACCTAACACCAACCCTAACCCTAACCCTAACCCTAACCCTAACACCAACCCTAAGCCTAACCCTAACCCTAAACCCTAATCCTAACCCTAACCCTAACCCTAACCCTAACCCTAACCCTAACCCTAACAAGGGCAAGGTGTACTGGTCAGCGACGGGTAAGTTCTAGGCCTCGGACTAGAGGGAGCCATGGGCGTTGGTCTAGGGCCCAAGCTAGGGCTAGTGAGAGCGGTAGGCGTAGCGCTGGGGTAGGCATAGGGCAAGGGGTGGGTATCGAGGTAAACCTCGGAGTAGGCCTAGGGCCAGGAGTGGGAGCTGTGGCTAGTGGTAGGGTTGGGGGTGGGCCTATGAGTAGGGGGAGCTGTAGGGCCAGGGGTAGTGGTAGGACCAGAGGTAGTGCTAGGCGTAGGCCTAGGGCGAGGGGTAGTGCTCGGGGTAAAGTTAGTTGAAGGGCTAGTGTTTGGCAGAGGCACACGGGCAGTGTTAGGGTTAGGGCTCATGTTAAGCCTAGGACTAGTGGTGTGGTAGGGGTTGGCCGAGGACTAGGGGTAGGTGTCACGAAATGGCTCCGGGTAGTCCTAGGACTCGGAACAGGTGTAGGGCTGTATTAGGGTGTGGTAATGGTGGGTCCAGGGTGATTTCGTAGGACACGGGTTACTGCTCTGGCTAACGGTAGGGCAAGGTGTACTGGTCGGCGACGGACAAGTGCTTGGCCTCAAACTAGCTGAGCACTGGGCTTTGGACTATGGCCCGAGCTACGGCTAGTGGGAGCGATAGGCGTAGCGCTGGGGTAGGCATAGGGCAAAATGTGGGTGTCGGGGTAAACCTCGGAGTAGGCTTTGGGCCAGAGGTTGGAGTTGTGGCTAGGGGTAGGGATGGGGTGGGGCCTATTAGTAAAGGGAGCTGTAGGGCCAGAAGTAGGGGTAGGACCAGAGGTAGTGCTAGGCGTAAGCCTAGGGCGAGCGGTAGTGCTCGGGGTAGGGTTAGGTGAAGGGCAAGTAGTTGGCAGAAGCCCACGGGCAGTGTTAGGGTTAGGGCTCATGTTAGGCCTAGGACTAGTGGTAGTGGTAGGGGATGGCTGAGGGCTACGGGTAGGTGTCACGGGAGGGCTCCGGGTAGTCCTAAGACTCAGAACAGGTGTAGGGCTGGATTAGGGTGTGGCTGATGGTGGGTCCAGGGTGATTTCGTAGGACAAGGGTTAGTGATCTGGCTATCGGTAGGGCAAGGTGTACTGGTCGGTGACGGGCAAGTGCTAGGCTTCGGACTAGAGTGAGCACTGGGCGTTGGTCTAGGGCCCGAGGTAGGGCTAGTGGGAGCGGTAGGCGTAGCGCTGTGGTAGGCAAAGGGAAAGGGGTGTGTGTCGGTGTAAACCTCGGAGTAGGCCTAGGTCCAGGAGTGGGAGCTGTGGCTAGGGGTAGGGATGGGTGTGGGCCTATGGGTAGGGGGAGCTGTAGGGCCAGGGGTAGGGGTAGGACCAAAGGTAGTGCTAGGCGTAGGCCTAGGGCGAGAAGTAGTGCTCGGGGTAACCTAACCTTAATCCTAACCTTAACACTAACCCTAACCCTAACCCTAACCCTAACACCAACCCTAAACCTAACCCTAACCCTAACCCTAACCCTATACCTAACACCAACCCTAACCCTAACCCTAACCCTAACCCTAACCCTAACCCTAACCCTAACCCTAACACCAACCCTAACCCTAACCCTAACCCTAACCCTAACACCAACCCTAACCCTAATCCTAACCCTAACCCTAACCCTAACACCAACCCTAACCCTAACCCTAACCCTAACACCAACCCTAAACCAAACCCTAACCCTAACCCCAACCCTATGCCTAACACCAACCCTAACCCTAACCCTAACTTTAACCCTAACACCAACCAAACCCTAATCCTAACCCTAACCCTAACCCTAACACTAACCCTAACCCTAACCCTAACCCTAACACGAACCCTAACCCTAACCCTAACCCTAATTCTAACCCTATACCTAACACTAAACCTAACCCTAACCCTAACACCAAACCTAACCCTAACCCTAACCCTAACCCTAACCCTAACCCTAACACCAACCCTAACCCTAATCCTAACCCTAACCCTAACCCTAACCCTAACACCAACCGTAACCCTAACCCTAACCCTAACCCTAACCCTAAACCTAACACCAACCCTAAACATAACCCTAACCCTAACCCTAACACCAACCCTAACCCTAACCCTAACCCTAAACCCTAATCCTAACCCTAACCCTAACCCTAACACTAACCCTAACCCTAACACTAACCCTAACACCAACCCTAACCCTAATCCTAACCCTAACCCTAACACCAACCCTAACCCTAACAACAACCCTAACCCTAATCCTAACCCTAAACCTAACACCAACCCTAACCCTAACCCTAAACCCTAACCCTAACCCTTACCCTAACCCTAACAAGGGCAATGTGTACTAGTCAGCGACGGGCAAGTTCTAGGCCTCGGACTAGAGAAAGCCATGGGCGTTGGTCTAGGGCCCGAGCTAGGGCTAGTGGGAGCGTTAGGCGTAGCGCTGGGGTAGGCATAGGGCAAGGGGTGGGTGTCGAGGTAAACCTCGGAGTAGGCCTAGGGCCAGGAGTTGGAGCTGTGGCTAGGGGTAGGGGTGGGGGTGGGCCTATGGGTAGGGGGAGCTGTAGGGCCAGGGGTAGTGGTAGGACCAGAGGTAGTGCTAGGCGTAGGCCTAGGGCGAGGCGTAGTGCTCGAGGTAGGGTTAGTTGAAGGACTAGTGTTTGGCAGAGGCCCACGGGCAGTGTTAGGGTTAGGGCTCATGTTAAGCCTAGGACTAGTGGTAGTGGTAGGGGTGGGCCGAGGGCTAGGGGTAGGTGTCACGGGAGGGCTCCGGGTAGTCCTAGGACTCAGAACAGGTGTAGGGCTGGATTAGGGTGTGGTAAGGGTGGGTCCAGGGTGATTTCGTAGGACACGGGTTACTGCTCTGGCTAACGGTAGGGCAAGGTGTACTGGTCGGCGACGGGCAAGCGCTAGGCCTCGGACTAGATGAGCACTGGGCTTTGGTCTAGGGCCCGAGCTAGGGCTAGTGGGAGCGATAGGCGTAGCGCTGGGGTAGGCATAGGGCAAGGGGTGGGTGTCGGGGTAAACCTCGGAGTAGGCTTTGGGCCAGAGGTTGGAGTTGTGGCTAGGGGTAGGGATAGGGGTGGGCCTATTAGTAGGGGGAGCTGTAGGGCCAGGGGTAGGGGTAGGACCAGAGGTAGTGCTAGGCGTAAGCCTAGGGCGAGGGGTAGTGCTCGGGGTAGGGTTAGGTGAAGGGCTAGTGGTTGGCAGAGGCCCACGGACAGTGTTAGGGTTAGGGCTCATGTTAGGCCTAGGACTAGTGGTAGTGGTAGGGGATAGCCGAGGGCTAGGTGTAGGTGTCACGGGAGGACTCCGGGTAGTCCTAGGACTCCGAACGGATGTGGGGCATGATTAGGGTGTGCCTAATGGTGGGTCCAGGGTGATTTCGGAGTACAAGGGTTAGTGATCTGGCTTTCGGTAGGGCAGGGTGTATTGGTCGATGACGGGCAAGTGCTAGGCTTCGGACTAGAGTGAGCACTGGGCGTTGGTCTAGGGCCCGAGGTAGGGCTAGTGGGAGCGGTAGGCATAGCGCTGGGGTAGGCAAAGGGCAAGGGGTGGGTGTCGGGGTAAACCACGGAGTAGGCCTTGGACCAGGAATGGGAGCTGTGGCTAGGGATAGGGATGGCGGTGGGCCTAAGGGTAGGGGGAGCTGTAGTGCCAGGGGTAGGGGTAGGACCAGAGGTAGTGCTAGGCGTAGGTCTAGGGCGAGGGGCAGTGCTCGGGGTAACCTAACCGTAAACCTAACCCTAATCCTAACACTAACCTAACCCTAACACCAACCCTAACCCTAACCCTAACCCTAACCCTAAACCTAACACCAACCCTAACCCTAACCCAAACCCTAACCCTAACACCAACCCTAACCCTAACCCTAACCCTAACCCTAACCCTAAACCTAACACCAACCCTAACCCTAACCCTAACCCTAACCCTAACCCTAACCCTAACCCTAACACCAACCCTAACCCTAACCCTAACCGTAACCCTAAACCTAACACCAACCCTAACCCTAACCCTAACCCTAACAAGGGCAAGGTGTACTGGTCAGCGACGGGCAAGTCTAGGCCTCGGACTAGAGGGAGCCATCGGCGTTGGTCTAGGGCCCGAGCCTGGGCTAGTGGGAGCGGTAGGCATAGCGCTGGGGTAGGCATAGGGCAAGGGGTGTCTGTCGGGGTAAACCTCGGAGTAGGCCTAGTGCCAGGAGTTGGAGCTGTGGCTAGGGGTAGGGATGGGGGTGGGCCTATAAGTAGGGGTAGCTGTAGGGCCAGGGTAAGCGGTAGGACCAGATGTAGTGCTAGGCGTTAGCCTAGGGCGACGGGTAGTGCTCTGGGTAGGGTTAGGTGAAGGGCTTGTGGTTGGCTGATGCCCACGGGCAGTGTTATTCTTAGGGCTCATGTTAGGCCTAGGACTAGTGGTAGTGGTAGGGGTTGGCCGTGGGCTAGGGGTAGGTGTCACGGGAGGGCTGCGGGTAGTCCTAGGACTCAAAACGGGTGTAGGGCTGGATTAGTGTGTGGTAAGGGTGGGTCCAGGGTGATTTCGTAGGACACGGGTTAGTGCTCTGGCTATCGGTAGGGCAAGGTGTACCGGTTGGCGACGGGCAAGTGCTAGGCTTCGGACTAGAGTGAGCACTGGGCGTTGGTCTAGGGCCCGAGGTAGGGCTAGTGGGAGCGGTAGGCGTAGCGCTGGGGTAGGCAAAGGGCAAGGGGTGGGTGTCGGGGAAAACCTCGGAGTAGGCCTAGGACCAGGAGTGGGAGCTGTGGCTAGGGATAGGGATGGGGGTGGGCCTATGGGTAGGGGGAGCTGTAGGGACAGGGGTAGGGGTAGGACCAGAGGTAGTGCTAGGCGTAGGCCTAGGGCGAGGGGTAGTGCTCGGGGTAACCTAACCCTAACCCTAACCCTAACCCTAACACCAACCCTAACCCTAATCCTAACCCTAACCCTAACCCTAACACCAACCCTAACCCTAACCCTAACCCTAACCCTAACACCAACCCTAACCCAATCCCTAACCCTAACCCCAACCCTATGCCTAACACCAACCCTAACCCTAACCCTAACCCTAACCCTAACACCAACCCTAACCCTAATCCTAACCCTAACCCTAACCCTAACACTAACTCTAACCCTAACCCTAACCCTAACACCAACCCTAACCCTAACCCTAACCCTAACCCTATACCTAACACCAACTCTAACCCTAACCCTAACCCTAACCCTAACACCAACCCTAACCCTAACCCTAACCCTAACCCTAACACCAACCCTAACCCTAACCCTAACCCTAACCCTAACACCAACCCTAACCCTAACCCTAACCCTAACACCATCCCTAACTCTAACCCTATCCCTAACCCTAACACCAACCCTAACCCTAATCCTAACCCTAACCCTAACCCTAACACCAACCCTAACCCTAACCTTAACCCTAACCCTAACACCAACCCTAAACCTAACCCTAACCCTAACCCTAACCCTATACCTAACACCAACCCTAACCCTAACCCTAACACTAACACCAACCCTAACCCTAATCCTAACCGTAACCCTAACCCTAACCCTAACACTAACCCTAACCCTAACATTAACCCTAACACCAACCCTAAACCTAACCCTAACCCTAACCCTAACCCTATACCTAACACCAACCCTAACCCTAACCCTAACCCTAACCCTAAAACCAACCCTAACCCTAACCCTAACACTAACCCTAACCCTAACACCAACCCTAACCCTTATCCTAACCCTAACCCTAACCCTAACCCTAACCCTAACCCTAACACCAACCCTAACCCTAACCCTAACCCTAAACCTAACACCAACCCTAACCCTAACCCTAACCCTAACACCAACCCTAACACTAACCCTAAGCCTAAACCCTAATCCTAACCCTAACCCTAACCCTAACCCTAACCCTAACCCTAACCCTAACAAGGTCAAGGTGTACTGGTCAGCGACGGGCAAGTTCTAGGCCTCGGACTAGAGGGAACCATGGGCGTTGGTCTAGGGCCCGAGCTAGGGCTAGTGAGAGCGGTAGGCGTAGCGCTGGGGTAGGCATAGGGCAAGGGGTGGGTGTCGAGGTAAACCTCGGAGTAGGCCTAGGGCCAGGAGAGGGAGCTATGGCTAGGGGTAGGGATGGGGGTGGGCCTATAAGTAGGGGGAGCTGTAGAACCAGGGGTAGGGGTAGGACAAGAGGTAGTGCTAGGCGTAAGCCTAGGGCGAGGGGCCGTGCTCGGGGTAGGTTTAGGTGAAGGGCTAGTGGTTGGCAGAGGCCCACGGGCAGTGTTAGGGTTAGGGCTCATGTTAGGCCTAGGACTAGTGGTAGTGGTAGGGGATGGCCGAGGGCTAGGGGTAACTGTCACAAGAGGGCTCCGGGTAGTCCTAGGACTCCGAACGGATGTAGGGCTGGATTAGGGTGTGGAAAGTGTGAGTCCAGGGTGATTTCGTAGGACACGGGTTACTGCACAGGCTAACGGTAGGGCAAGGTGTACTGGTCGGCCTCGGGCAAGTGGTAGACCTCTGACTAGATGAGCACTGGGCGTTGGTCTAGGGCCCGAGCTAGGGCTAGTGGGAGCAATAGGCGTAGCGCTGGGGTAGGCATAGAGCAAGGGGTGGGAGTCAAGGTAAACCTCGGAGTAGGCTTTGGCCCAGGAGTTGGAGTTGTGGATAGGGGTAGGGATGGGGGTGGGCCCATGGGTAGGGGGAGCTGTAGGGCCAGGGGTAGCGGTAGGACCAGAGGTAATGCTAGGCGTACGCCTAGGGCGAGGGGTAGTGCTCGGGGTAGGGTTAGTTGAAGGGCTAGTGGTTGGCAGAAGCCCACGGTCAGTGTTAAGGTTAGGGCTCATGTTAAGCCTAGGACTAGTGGTAGTGGTAGGGGTTGGCCGAGGGCTAGGGGTAGGTGTCACGGGAGGGCTCCGAGTCGTCCTAGGACTCGGAACGGGTGTATGGATGGATTAGGGTGTGGTAAGGGTGGGTCCAGGGTGATTTCGTAGGACACGGGTTAGTGTTCTGGCTATCGGTAGGCAAGGTGTACTGGTCGGCGACGGGCAAGTGCTAGGCTTCGGACTAGATGAGCACTGGGCGTTGGTCTAGGGCCCGAGCTAGGGCTAGTGGGAGCGGTAGGTGTAACGCTGGGGTAGGCATAGGGCAAGGGGTGGGTGTCGAGGTAAACCTCAGAGTAGGCCTAGGGCCAGGAGTGGGAGCTGTGGCTAGGGGTAGGGGTGGGGGTGGGCCTATGGGTAGGGGGAGCTGTAGGGACAGGGGTAGGGGTGGGACCAGAGGTAGTGCTAGGCGTAGGCCTAGGGCGAGGGGTAGGGATCGGGGTACCCTGACCCTAACCCTATTACTAACCCTAACCCAAACCCTAACCCTAACACCAACCCTAACACTAACCCTAATGCTAACCCTAACCCTATACCTAACACCAACCCTAACCCTAACCCTAACCCTAACCCTAACACCAACCCTAATCCTAACCCTAACCCTATCCATAACCCTATAACTAACACCAACCCTAACCCTAACCCTAACCCTAACCCTAACACCAACCCTAAACCTAACCCTAACCCTGTCCATAACCCTATACCTAACACCAACCCTAACCCTAACCCTAACCCTAACCCTAACACCAACCCTAACCCTAACCCTAACACCAACCCTAACACTAACCCTAACCCTAACCCTAACACCAACCCTAACCCTAATCCTAACCCTAACCCTAACCCTAACACCAACCCTAACCCTAACCCTAACCCTAACCCTAACACCAACCGTAACCCTAACCCTAACCCTAACCCTAAACCTAACACCAACCCTAACCCTAACCCAAACACTAACCCTAACACCAACCCTAACCCTAACCCTAACCCTAACCCTAACACCAACCCTAACCCTAAACCTAACCCTAACCCTAACCATATGCCTAACACGAACCCTAACCCTAACCCTAACCCTAACACCACCCTAACCCTAACCCTAACCCTAACCCTAAACCTAACACCAACCCTAACCCTAACCCAAAAACTAACCCTAACACCAACCCTAACCCTAACCCTAACCCTAACCCTAACACCAACCTTAACCCTAACCCTAACCCTAACTCTAACCCTAACCCTAACCCTAACACAAACCCTAACCCTAACCCTAACCCTAACCCTAACACCAACCCTAACCCTAACCCTAACCCTAAACCTAACACCAACCCTAACCCTAACCCAAACACTAACCCTAACACCAACCCTAACCCTAACCCTAACCCTAACCCTAACACCAACTCTAACCCTAACCCTAACCCTAATTCTAACCCTAACCCTAACCCTAACACCAACCCTAACCCTAACCCTATCCCTAACCCTAACACCAACCCTAACCCTAATCCTAACCCTAACCCTAACCCTAACTCCAACCCTAACCCTAACCCTAACCCTAACACCAACCCTAACCCTAACCCTAACCCTAACCCTATGCCTAACACCAACACTAACCCTAACCCTAACCCTAACCCTAACACCAACCCTAACCCTAATCCTAAGCCTAACCCTAACCCTAACCCTAAACCTAACACCAACCCTAACCCTAACCCTAACCCTAACCCTAAACCTAACACCAACCCTAACCCTAACCCTAACCCTAACCCTAACACCAACCCTAACCCTAAACCTAACCTTAAACCCTAATCCTAACCCTTACCCTAACCCTAATCCTAACCCTAACCCTAACAAGGGCAAGGTGTACTGGTCAGCGACGGGTAAGTTCTAGGCCTCGGACTAGAGGGAGCCATGGGCGTTGGTCTAGGGCCCGAGCTAGGGCTAGTGAGAGCGGTAGGCGTAGCGCTGGGGTAGGCATAGGGCAAGGGGTGGGTGTCGAGGTAAACCTCGGAGTAGGCCTAGGGCCAGGAGTGGAAGCTGTATCTAGTGGTAGGGTTGGGGGTGGGCCTATGAGTAGGGGGAGCTGTAGGGCCAGGGGTAGTGGTAGGACCAGAGGTAGTGCTAGGCGTAGGCCTAGGGCGAGGGGTAGTGCTCGGGGTAGGGTTAGTTGAAGGGCTAGTGTTTGGCAGAGGCACACGGGCAGTGTTAGGGTTAGGGCTCATGTTAAGCCTAGGACTAGTGGTGTGGTAG
The DNA here is from genome assembly GCF_964194185.1 of Rhinolophus hipposideros. Lineage (NCBI taxonomy): Eukaryota > Metazoa > Chordata > Mammalia > Chiroptera > Rhinolophidae > Rhinolophus > Rhinolophus hipposideros. The sequence goes on along the minus strand of NW_027668918.1, from coordinate 6,756 downwards.
GGGTTGGCCGAGGACTAGGGGTAGGTGTCACGAAATGGCTCCGGGTAGTCCTAGGACTCGGAACAGGTGTAGGGCTGTATTAGGGTGTGGTAATGGTGGGTCCAGGGTGATTTCGTAGGACACGGGTTAGTGTTCTGGCTATCGGTAGGCAAGGTGTACTGGTCGGCGACGGGCAAGTGCTAGGCTTCGGACTAGATAAGCACTGGGCGTTGGTCTAGGGCCCGAGCTAGGGCTAGTGGGAGCGGTAGGTGTAACGCTGGGGTAGGCATAGGGCAAGGGGTGGGTGTCGAAGTAAACCTCGGAGTAGGCCTAGGGCCAGGAGTGGGAGCTGTGGCTAGGGGTAGGGGTGGGGGTGGGCCTATGGGTAGGGGGAGCTGTAGGGACAAAGGTAGGGGTGGGACCAGAGGTAGTGCTAGGCGTAGGCCTAGGGCGAGGGGTAGGGATCGGGGTAACCTGAACCTAACCCTATTACTAACCCTAACCCAAACCCTAACCCTAACACCAACCCTAACCCTAACCCTAATGCTAACCCTAACCCTATACCTAACACCAACCCTAACCCTAACCCTAACCCTAACCCTAGCACCAACCCTAATCCTAACCCTAACCCTATCCATAACCCTATACCTAACACCAACCCTAACCCTAACCCTAACCCTAACCCTAACACCAACCCTAAACCTAACCCTAACCCTGTCCATAACCCTATACCTAACACCAACCCTAACCCTAAACCTAACCCTAACCCTAACACCAACCCTAACCCTAACCCTAACCCTAACCCTAACACCAACCCTAACCCTAACCCTAACCCTAACCCTAACCCTAACACCAACCCTAACCCTAAACCTAACCCTAACCCTAACACCAACCCTAACCCTAATCCTAACCCTAACCCTAACCCTAACACCAACCCTAACCCTAACCCTAACCCTAACCCTAACCCTAACACCAACCCTAACCCTAACCCTAACCCTACCCTAAACCTAACACCAACCCTAACCCTAACCCAAACACTAACCCTAACACCAACCCTAACCCTAACCCTAACCCTAACCCTAACACCAACCCTAACCCTAACCCTAACCCTAACCCTAACCCTAATCATATGCCTAACACGAACCCTAACCCTAACCCTAACCCTAACACCACCCTAACACTAACCCTAACCCTAACCCTAAACCTAACACCAACCCTAACCCTAACCCAAACACTAACCCTAACACCAACCCTAACCCTAACCCTAACCCTAACCCTAACACCAACCCTAACCCTAACCCTAACCCTAACTCTAACCCTAACCCTAACCCTAACACCAACCCTAACCCTAACCCTAACCCTAACCCTAACACCAACCCTAACCCTAATCCTAACCCTAACCCTAACCCTAACTCCAAACCTAACCCTAACCCTAACCCTAACCCTAACACCAACCCTAACGCTAACCCTAACCCTAACCCTATGCCTAACACCAACACTAACCCTAACCCTAACCCTAACCCTAACACCAACCCTAACCCTAATCCTAAGCCTAACCCTAACCCTAACCCTAAACCTAACACCAACCCTAACCCTAACCCTAACCCTAACCCTAAACCTAACACCAACCCTAACCCTAACCCTAACCCTAACCCTAACACCAACCCTAACCCTAACCCTAACCCTAAACCCTAATCCTAACCCTAACCCTAACCCTAATCCTAACCCTAACCCTAACAAGGGCAAGGTGTACTGGTCAGCGACGGGTAAGTTCTAGACCTCGGACTAGAGGGAGCCATGGGCGTTGGTCTAGGGCCCGAGCTAGGGCTAGTGAGAGCGGTAGGCGTAGCGCTGGGGTAGGCATAGGGCAAGGGGTGGGTGTCGAGGTAAACCTCGGAGTAGGCCTAGGGCCAGGAGTGGAAGCTGTGGCTAGTGGTAGGGTTGGGGGTGGGCCTATGAGTAGGGGGAGCTGTAGGGCCAGGGGTAGTGGTAGGACCAGAAGTAGTGCTAGGCGTAGGCCTAGGGCGAGGGGTAGTGCTCGGGGTAGGGTTAGTTGAAGGGCTAGTGTTTGGCAGAGGCGCACGGGCAGTGTTAGGGTTAGGGCTCATGTTAAGCCTAGGACTAGTGGTGTGGTAGGGGTTGGCCGAGGACTAGGGGTAGGTGTCACGAAATGGCTCCGGGTAGTCCTAGGACTCGGAACAGGTGTAGGGCTGTATTAGGGTGTGGTAATGGTGGGTCCAGGGTGATTTCGTAGGACACGGGTTACTGCTCTGGCTAACGGTAGGGCAAGGTGTACTGGTCGGCGACGGACAAGTGCTTGGCCTCGGACTAGCTGAGCACTGGGCTTTGGTCTATGGCCCGAGCTACGGCTAGTGGGAGCGATAGGTGTAGCGCTGGGGTAGGCATAGGGCAAAATGTGGGTGTCGGGGTAAACCTCGGAGTAGGCTTTGGGCCAGAGGTTGGAGTTGTGGCTAGGGGTAGGAATGGGGTGGGGCCTATTAGTAGGGGGAGCTGTAGGGCCAGAGTAGGGGTAGGACCAGAGGTAGTGCTAGGCGTAAGCCTAGGGCGAGGGGTAGTGCTCGGGGTAGGGTTAGGTGAAGGGCAAGTGGTTGGCAGAGGCCCACAAGCAGTGTTAGGGTTAGGGCTCATGTTAGGCCTAGGACTAGTGGTAGTGGTAGGGGATGGCCGAGGGCTACGGGTAGGTGTCACGGGAGGGCTCCGGGTAGTCCTAAGACTCAGAACAGGTGTAGGGCTGGATTAGGGTGTGGCTGATGGTGGGTCCAGGGTGATTTCGTAGGACAAGGGTTAGTGATCTGGCTATCGGTAGGGCAAGGTGTACTGGTCGGTGACGGGCAAGTGCTAGGCTTCGGACTAGAGTGAGCACTGGGCGTTGGTCTAGGGCCCGAGGTAGGGCTAGTGGGAGCGGTAGGCGTAGCGCTGTGGTAGGCAAAGGGAAAGGGGTGTGTGTCGGGGTAAACCTCGGAGTAGGCCTAGGTCCAGGAGTGGGAGCTGTGGCTAGGGGTAGGGATGGGGGTGGGCCTATGGGTAGGGGGAGCTGTAGGGCCAGGGGTAGGGGTAGGACCAAAGGTAGTGCTAGGCGTAGGCCTAGGGCGAGAAGTAGTGCTCGGGGTAACCTAACCTTAACCCTAACCCTAACACTAACCCTAACCCTAACCCTAACCCTAACACCAACCCTAAACCTAACCCTAACCCTAACCCTAACCCTATACCTAACACCAACCCTAACCCTAACCCTAACCCTAACCCTAACACCAACCCTAACCCTAACCCTAACCCTAACCCTAACCCTAACACCATCCCTAACCCTAACCCTAACCCTAACCCTAACACCAACCCTAACCCTAATCCTAACCCTAACCCTAACCCTAACACCAACCCTAACCCTAACCTTAACCCTAACCCTAACACCAACCCTAACCCTAACCCTAACCCTAACCCTAACCCTATACCTAACACCAACCCTAACCCTAACCCTAACACTGACACCAACCCTAACCCTAATCCTAACCGTAACCCTAACCCTAACCCTAACACTAACCCTAACCCTAACAAGGTCAAGGTGTACTGGTCAGCGACGGGCAAGTTCTAGGCCTCGGACTAGAGGGAACCATGGGCGTTGGTCTAGGGCCCGAGCTAGGGCTAGTGAGAGCGGTAGGCGTAGCGCTGGGGTAGGCATAGGGCAAGGGGTGGGTGTCGAGGTAAACCTCGGAGTAGGCCTAGGGCCAGGAGAGGGAGCTATGGCTAGGGGTAGGGATGGGGGTGGGCCTATAAGTAGGGGGAGCTGTAGAACCAGGGGTAGGGGTAGGACAAGAGGTAGTGCTAGGCGTAAGCCTAGGGCGAGGGGCCGTGCTCGGGGTAGGTTTTGGTGAAGGGCTAGTGGTTGGCAGAGGCCCACTGGCAGTGTTAGGGTTAGGGCTCATGTTAGGCCTAGGACTAGTGGTAGTGGTAGGGGATGGCCGATGGCTACGGGTAACTGTCACAAGAGGGCTCCGGGTAGTCCTAGGACTCCGAACGGATGTAGGGCTGGATTAGGGTGTGGAAAGGGTGAGTCCAGGGTGATTTCGTAGGACACGGGTTACTGCACAGGCTAACGGTAGGGCAAGGTGTACTGGTCGGCCTCGGGCAAGTGGTAGACCTCTGACTAGATGAGCACTGGGCGTTGGTCTAGGGCCCGAGCTAGGGCTAGTGGGAGCGATAGGCGTAGCGCTGGGGTAGGCATAGAGCAAGGGGTGGGAGTCAAGGTAAACCTCGGAGTAGGCTTTGGCCCAGGAGTTGGAGTTGTGGATAGGGGTAGGGATGGGGGTGGGCCCATGGGTAGGGGGAGCTGTAGGGCCAGGGGTAGCGGTAGGACCAGAGGTAATGCTAGGCGTACGCCTAGGGCGAGGGGTAGTGCTCGGGGTAGGGTTAGTTGAAGGGCTAGTGGTTGGCAGAAGCCCACGGTCAGTGTTAAGGTTAGGCCTCATGTTAAGCCTAGGACTAGTGGTAGTGGTAGGGGTTGGCCGAGGGCTAGGGGTAGGTGTCACGGGAGGGCTCCGAGTCGTTCTAGGACTCGGAACGGGTGTATGGCTGGATTAGGGTGTGGTAAGGGTGGGTCCAGGGTGATTTCGTAGGACACGGGTTAGTGTTCTGGCTATCGGTAGGCAAGGTGTACTGGTCGGCGACGGGCAAGTGCTAGGCTTCGGACTAGATGAGCACTGGGCATTGGTCTAGGGCCCGAGCTAGGGCTAGTGGGAGCGGTAGGTGTAACGCTGGGGTAGGCATAGGGCAAGGGGTGGGTGTCGAGGTAAACCTCGGAGTAGGCCTAGGGCCAGGAGTGGAAGCTGTGGCTAGTGGTAGGGTTGGGGGTGGGCCTATGAGTAGGGGAAGCTGTAGGGCCAGGGGTAGTGGTAGGACCAGAGGTAGTGCTAGGCGTAGGCCTAGGGCGAGGGGTAGTGCTCGGGGTAGGGTTAGTTGAAGGGCTAGTGTTTGGCAGAGGCACACGGGCAGTGTTAGGGTTAGGGCTCATGTTAAGCCTAGGACTAGTGGTGTGGTAGGGGTTGGCCGAGGACTAGGGGTAGGTGTCACGAAATGGCTCCGGGTAGTCCTAGGACTCGGAACAGGTGTAGGGCTGTATTAGGGTGTGGTAATGGTGGGTCCAGGGTGATTTCGTAGGACACGGGTTAGTGTTCTGGCTATCGGTAGGCAAGGTGTACTGGTCGGCGACGGGCAAGTGCTAGGCTTCGGACTAGATGAGCACTGGGCGTTGGTCTAGGGCTCGAGCTAGGGCTAGTGGGAGCGGTAGGTGTAACGCTGGGGTAGGCATAGGGCAAGGGGTGGGTGTCGAAGTAAACCTCGGAGTAGGCCTAGGGCCAGGAGTGGGAGCTGTGGCTAGGGGTAGGGGTGGGGGTGGGCCTATGGGTAGGGGGAGCTGTAGGGACAAAAGTAGGGGTGGGACCAGAGGTAGTGCTAGGCGTAGGCCTAGGGCGAGGGGTAGGGATCGGGGTACCCTGACCCTAACCCTATTACTAACCCTAACCCAAACCCTAACCCTAACACCAACCCTAACCCTAACCCTAATGCTAACCCTAACCCTATACCTAACACCAACCCTAACCCTAACCCTAACCCTAACCCTAACACCAACCCTAATCCTAACCCTAACCCTATCCATAACCCTATACCTAACACCAACCCTAACCCTAACCCTAACCCTAACCCTAACACCAACCCTAAACCTAACCCTAACCCTGTCCATAACCCTATACCTAACACCAACCCTAACCCTAACCCTAACCCTAACCCTAACACCAACCCTAACCCTAACCCTAACCCTAACCCTAACACCAACCCTAACCCTAACCCTAACCCTAACCCTAACCCTAACACCAACCCTAACCCTAAAACTAACCCTAACCCTAACACCAACCCTAACCCTAATCCTAACCCTAACCCTAACCCTAACACCAACACTAACCCTAACCCTAACCCTAACCCTAACCCTAACACCAACCCTAACCCTAACCCTAACCCTACCCTAAACCTAACACCAACCCTAACCCTAACCCAAACACTAACCCTAACACCAACCCTAACCCTAACCCTAACCCTAACCCTAACACCAACCCTAACCCTAACCCGAAACCTAACCCTAACCCTAACTATATGCCTAACACGAACCCTAACCCTAACCCTAACCCTAACACCACCCTAACCCTAACCCTAACCCTAACCCTAAACCTAACACCAACCCTAACCCTAACCCAAACACTAACCCTAACACCAACCCTAACCCTAACCCTAACCCTAACCCTAACACCAACCCTAACCCTAACCCTAACCCTTACTCTAACCCTAACCCTAACCCTAACACCAACCCTAACCCTAACACTAACCCTAACACCAACCCTAACCCTAACCCTAACCCTAACCCTAACACCAACCCTAACCCTAATCCTAACCCTAACCCTAACCCTAACACCAACCCTAACCCTAACCTTAACCCTAACCCTAACACCAACCCTAACCCTAACCCTAACCCTAACCCTATACCTAACACCAACCCTAACCCTAACCCTAACACTAACACCAACCCTAACCCTAATCCTAACCGTAACCCTAACCCTAACCCTAACACTAACCCTAACCCTAACCCTAACCCTAACACCAAACCTAAACCTAACCCTAACCCTAACCCTAACCCTATACCTAACACCAACCCTAACCCTAACCCTAACCCTAACCCTAAAACCAACCCTAACCCTAACCGTAACACTAACC
>NW_027668919.1:22500-37500 GCF_964194185.1 Rhinolophus hipposideros | reverse complement strand
CCCTAACACTATGCCTAACACGAACCCTAACCCTAACCCTAACCCTAACACCAACCCTAACTTTAACCCTAACCCTAACCCTCAACGTAACACCAACCCTAACCCTAACCCAAACCCTAACCCTAACCCTAACCTTAACCTTAACCCTAACCCTAACCCTAACACCAACCCTAACCCTAACCATAACCCTAACCCTAACACCAACCCTAACCCTAATCCTAACCCTAACCCTAAAGCTAACATCAACCCTAACCCTAACCCTAACCCTAACCCTAACACCAACCCTAACCCTAACCCTAACCCTAACCCTAACCCTATGCCTAACACGAACCCTAACCCTAAACCTAACCCTAACCCTAACACCAACCCTAACCCTAATCCTAATCCTAACCCTAACCCTAACCCTAACACTAACCCTAACCCTAACCCTAACCCTAACACCAACCCTAACCCTAACCCTAACCCTAACCCTAACCCTAACCCTATACCTAACACCAACCCTAACCCTAACCCTAACCCTAACCCTAACACCAACCCTAACCCTAACCCTAACCCTAACCCTAACCCTATGCCTAACACGAACCCTAACCCTAACCCTAACCCTAAACCTAACCCTAACCCTAACACCAACCCTAACCCTAATCCTAATCCTAACCCTAACCCTAACCCTAACACTAACCCTAACCCTAACCCTAACCCTAACACCAACCCTAACCCTAACCCTAACCCTAACCCTAAACCTATACCTAACACCAACCCTAACCCTAACCCTAACCCTAACCCTAACACCAACCCTAACCCTAACCCTAACCCTAACACCAACCCTAACCCTAATCCTAACCCTAACCCTAACCCTAACCCTAACACCAACCCTAACCGTAACCCTAACCCTAACGCTAACCCTAACCCTAACACCAACCCTAACCCTAACCCTAACCCTAAACCTAACACCAACCCTATCCCTAACCCTAACCCTAAATTCTAATCCTAACCCTAACCCTAACCCTAACCCTAACAAGGGCAAGGTTTACTGGTCAGCGACGGGCAAGTTCTAGGCCTCGGACTAGAAGGAGGCATGGGCGTTGGTCTAGTGCCCGAGCTAGGGCTAGTGAGAGCGGTAGGTGTAGCGCTGGGGCAGGCATAGGGCAAGGGGTGGGTGTCGAGGTAAACCTCGAGTAGGCCTAGAGTCAGGAGTGGGAGCTGTGGCTAGTGGTAGGGTTGGGGGTGGGCCTATGAGTAGGGGGAGCTGTAGGGCCAGGGTAGTGGTAGGAACAGAGGTAGTGCTAGGCGTAGGCCAAGGGCGAGGAGTAGTGCTCGGGGTAGGGTTAGTTGAAGGGCTAGTGTTTGGCAGAGGCCCACGGGCAGTGTTAGTGTTAGGGCTCATGTTAAGCCTAGGACTAGTGGTAGTGGTAGGGGTTGGCCGAGGACTAGGGGTAGGTGTCACGAAATGGCTCCGGGTAGTCCTAGGACTCCGAATGGATGTAGGGCTGGATTAGGGTGTGGCTAATGGTGGGTGCAGGGTGATTTCGTAGGACACGGGTTAGTGCTCTGGCTATTGGTAGGGCAAGGTGTACCGGTTGGCGACGGGCAAGTGCTAGGCTTCGGACTAGAGTGAGCACTGGGCGTTGGTCTAGGGCCCGAGGTAGGGCTAGTGGGAGCGGTAGGCGTAGCGCTGGGGTAGGCAAAGGGCAAGGTGTGGGTGTCGAGGTAAACCTCGAAGTAGGCCTAGGACCTGGAGTGGGAGCTGTGGCTTGGGGTAGGGATGGGGGTGGGCCTATGGGTAGGGGGAGCTGTAGGGACTGGGGTAGGGGTAGGCTCAGAGGTAGTGCTAGGCGTAGGCCTAGGGCGAGGGGTAGTGCTCGGAGTAACCTAACCCTAACCCTAACCCTAACCCTAACACTAACCCTAACCCTAACCCTAACTCTAACACCAACCCTAACCCTAACCCTAACCCTAACCCTAACCCTATACCTAACACCAACCCTAACCCTAACCCTAACCCTAAACCTAACACCAACCCTAACCCTAACCCTAACCCTAACACCAACCCTAACCCTAATCCTAACCCTAACCCTAACCCTAACCCTAACCCTAACACCAACCCTAACTGTAACCCTAACCCTAACCCTAACACCAACCCTAACCAAAACCCTAACCCTAACCCTAACATCAACCCTAACCCTAACCCTAACCCTAACCCTATGCCTAACACCAACCCTAACCCTAACCCTAACCCTAAACCTAACCCTAACCCTAACACGAACCCTAACCCTAATCCTAATCCTAACCCTAACCCTAACCCTAACCCTAACCCTAACCCTAAACCTAACCCTAACCCTAACACCAACCTTAACCCTAACCTTAACCCTATACCTAACACCAACCCTAACCCTAACCCGAACCCTAACCCTATGCCTAACACGAACCCTAACCCTAAACCTAATCCTAACCCTAACCCTAACCCTAACACTAACGCTAACCCTAACCCTAACCCTAACACCAACCCTAACCCTAACCCTAACCCTAACCCTATACCTAACACCAACCCTAACCCTAACCCTAACCCTAACACCAACCCTAACCCTAACCCTAACCCTAACACCAACCCTAACCCTAATCCTAACCCTAACCCTAACCCTAACCCTAACACCAACCCTAACCGTAACCCTAACCCTAACCCTAACCCTAACCCTATGCCTAACACGAAACCTAACCCTAACCCTAACCCTAACACCAACCCTAACTCTAACCCTAACCCTAACCCTAACCCTAAACGTAACACCAACCCTAACCCTAACCCAAACCCTAACCCTAACACCAACCCTAACCCTAACCCTAACCCTAACCCTAACACCAACCCTAACCCTAACCCTAACCCTAACTCTAACCCTAACCCTAACCCTAACACCAACCCTAACCCTAACCCTAACCCTAACCCTAACAACAACCCTAACCCTAACCCTAACCCTAACCCTAACCTTAACCCTAACTGTAACCCTAACCCTAACACCAACCCTAACCCTAATCCTAACCCTAACCCTAACACCAACCCTAACCCTAATCCTAACCCTAACCCTAACCCTAACCCTAACCCTAACACCAACCCTATCCGTAACCCTAACCCTAACCCTAACACCAACCCTAACCCTAACCCTAACCCTAACCTTAACACCAACTCTAACCCTAATCCTAACCCTAACCCTAACCCTAACACCAACCCTAACCAAAACCCTAACCCTAACCCTAACACCAACCCTAACCCTAACCCTAACCCTATGCCTAACACCAACCCTAACCCTAACCCTAACCCTAAACCTAACCCTAACCCTAACACGAACCCTAACCCTAATCCTAATCCTAACCCTAATTCTAACCCTAACCCTAACCCTAACCCTATACCTAACACCAACCCTAACCCTAACCCTAACCCTAACACCAACCCTAACCCTAATCCTAACCCTAACCCTAACCCTAACACCAACCCTAAACGTAACCCTAACCCTAACCCTAACACCAACCCTAACCCTAACCCTAACCCTAACCCTAACACCAACCCTAACCCTAACCCTAACCCTAACACTAACTCTAACCCTAACCCTAACACCAACCCTAACCCTAACCCTAACCCTAACCCTAACACCAACCCTAACCCTAACCCTAACCCTAACTCTAACCCTAACCCTAACCCTAACACCAACCCTAACCCTAACCCTAACCCTAACACTAACACCAACCCTAACCCTAACCCTAACCCTAACACCAACCCTAACCGTAACCCTAACCCTAACCCTAAAACCAACCCTAACCCTAACCCTAACCCTAACCCTAACACCAACCCTAATTCTAAACCTAACCCTAACACTAACCCTAACCCTAACCCTAACACCAACCCTAACCCTAACCCTAACCCTAACCCTAAAACCAACCCTAACCCTAACCCTAACCCTAAATCTAACCCTAACCCTAACCCTAACACCAACCCTAACCCTAACCCTAACCCTAACGCTAACACCAACCCTAACCCTAACCCTAAACCTAACACCAACCCTAACCCTAATCCTAACCCTAACCCTAACCCTAACCCTAACACCAACCCTAACCGTAACCCTAACCCTAACCCTAACCCTAACCCTATGCCTAACACGAACCCTAACCCTAACCCTAACCCTAACCCTAACACCAACCCTAACCCTAACCCTAACCCTAACCCTAAACGTAACACCAACCCTGACCCTAACCCAAACCCTAACCCTAACACAAACCCTAACCGTAACCCTAACCCTAACCCTAACACCAACCCTAACCCTAACCCTAACCCTAACTCTAACCCTAACCCTAACCCTAACACCAACCCTAACCCTAACCCTAACCCTAACAACAACCCTAACCCTAACCCTAACCCTAACCCTAACCTTAACCCTAACCCTAACCCTAACCCTAACACCAACCCTAACCCTAACCCTAACCGTAACCCAAACACCAACCCTAAACCTAATCCTAACCCTAACCCTAAAGCTAACATCAACCCTAACCCAAACCTAACCCTAACCCTAACACCAACCCTAACCCTAACCCTAACCCTAACCCTAACCCTATGCCTAACACGAACCCTAACCCTAAACATAACCCTAACCCTAACACCAACCCTAACCCTAATCCTAATCCTAACCCTAACCCTAACCCTAACACTAACCCTAACCCTAACCCTAACCCTAACACCAACCCTAACCCTAACCCTAACCCTAACCCTAACCCTATACCTAACACGAACCCTAACCCTAAACCTAACCCTAACCCTAACACCAACCCTAACCCTAACCCTAACCCTAACACCAACCCTAACCCTAATCCTAACCCTAACCCTAACCCTAACTTTAACACCAACCCTAACCGTAACCCTAACCCTAACCCTAACACCAACCCTAACCAAAACCCTAACCCTAACCCTAACACCAACCCTAACCCTAACCCTAACCCTAACCCTAACCCTATGCCTAACACGAACCCTAACCCTAACCCTAACCCTAAACCTAACCCTAACCCTAACACCAACCCTAAACCTAATCCTAATCCTAACCCTAACCCTAACCCTAACACTAACCCTAACCCTAACCCTAACCCTAACACCAACCCTAACCCTAAGCCTAACCCTAACCCTAAACCTATACCTAACACCAACCCTAACCCTAACCCTAACCTTAACCCTAACACCAACCCTAACCCTAACCCTAACCCTAACACCAACCCTAACCCTAATCCTAACCCTACCCCTAACCCTAACCCTAACACCAACCCTAACCGTAACCCTAACCCTAACCCTAACCCTAACCCTAACACTAAACCTAACCCTAAACCTAACACCAACCCTAACCCTAACCCTAACCCTAACCCTAACACCAACCCTAACCGTAACCCTAACCCTAACCCTAACCCTAACCCTATGCCTAACACGAACCCTAACCCTAACCCTAACCCTAACCCTAACCCTAACACCAACCCTAACCCTAACCCTAACCCTAACCCTAAACGTAACACCAACCCTGACCCTAACCCAAACACTAACCCTAACACAAACCCTAACCCTAACCCTAACCCTAACCCTAACCCTAACACCAACCCTAACCCTAACCCTAACCCTAACTCTAACCCTAACACTAACCCTAACACCAACCCTAACCCTAACCCTAACCCTAACAACAACCCTAACCCTAACCCTAACCCTAACCCTAACCTTAACCCTAACCCTAACCCTAACCCTAACACCAACCCTAACCCTAACCCTAACCCTAACCCTAACACCAACCCTAACCCTAATCCTAACCCTAACCCTAAAGCTAACATCAACCCTAACCCTAACCCTAACCCTAACCCTAACACCAACCCTAACCCTAACCCTAAACCTAACCCTAACCCTATGCCTAACACGAACCCTAACCCTAAACCTAACCCTAACCCTAACACCAACCCTAACCCTAATCCTAATCCTAACACTAAACCTAACCCTAACACTAACCCTAACCCTAACCCTAACCCTAACACCAACCCTAACCCTAACCCTAACCCTAACCCTAACCCTATACCTAACACCAACCCTAACCCTAACCCTAACCCTAACCCTAACACCAACCCTAAACCTAACCCTAACCCTAACACCAACCCTAACCCTAATCCTAACCCTAACCCTAACCCTAACCCTAACACCAACCCTAACTGTAACCCTAACCCTAACCCTAACACCAACCCTAACCAAAACCCTAACCCTAACCCTAACACCAACCCTAACCCTAACCCTAACCCTAACCCTAACCCTATGCCTAACACGAACCCTAACCCTAACCCTAACCCTAAACCTAACCCTAACCCTAACACCAACCCTAAACCTAATCCTAATCCTAACCCTAACCCTAACCCTAACACTAACCCTAACCCTAACCCTAACCCTAACACCAAACCTAACCCTAAGCCTAACCCTAACCCTAAACCTATACCTAACACCAACCCTAACCCTAACCCTAACCCTAACCCTAACAACAACCCTAACCCTAACCCTAACCCTAACACCAACCCTACCCTAATCCTAACCCTAACCCTAACCCTAACCCTAACACCAACCCTAACTGTAACCCTAACCCTAAACCTAACCCTAACCCTAACACTAACCCTAACCCTAACCCTAACACCAACCCTAACCCTAACCCTAACCCTAACCCTAACACCAACCCTAACCCTAACCCTAACCCTAACTCTAACCCTAACCCTAACCCTAACACCAACCCTAACCCTAACCTAACGCTAACACCAACCCTAACCCTAACCCTAACCCTAACACCAACCCTAACCCTAATCCTAACCCTAACCCTAACTCTAACCCTAACACCAACCCTAACCGTAACCCTAACCCTAACCCTAACCCTAACCCTATGCCTAACACGAACCCTAACCCTAACCCTAACCCTAACCCTAACACCAACCCTAACCCTAACCCTAACCCTAACCCTAAACGTAACACCAACCCTGACCCTAACCCAAACCCTAACCCTAACACAAACCCTAACCCTAAACCTAACCCTAACCCTAACACCAACCCTAACCCTAACCCTAACCCTAACTCTAACTCTAACCCTAACCCTAACACCAACCCTAACCCTAACCCTAACCCTAACAACAACCCTAACCCTAACCCTAACCCTAACCCTAACCTTAACCCTAACCCTAACCCTAACACCAACCCTAACCCTAACACTAACCCTAACCCTAACACCAACCCTAACCCTAATCCTAACCCTAACCCTAAAGCTAACATCAACCCTAACCCTAACCCTAAACCTAACACCAACCCTAACCCTAACCCTAACCCTAACCCTAACCCTATGCCTAACACGAACCCTAACCCTAAACCTAACCCTAACCCTAACACCAACCCTAACCCTAATCCTAACCCTAACCCTAACCCTAACACTAACCCTAACCCAAACCCTAACCCTAACACCAACCCTAACCCTAACCCTAACCCTAACCCTAACACCAACCCTAACCCTAACCCTAACCCTAACTCTAACCCTAACCCTAACCCTAACACCAACCCTAACCCTAACCCTAACCCTAACCCTAACACCAACCCTAACCCTAACCCTAACCCTAACCCTAACCCTAACCTTAACCCTAACTGTAACCCTAACCCTAACACCAACCCTAACCCTAACCCTAACCCTAACCCTAACCCTAACACCAACCCTAACCCTAATCCTAACCCTAACCCTAACCCTAACCCTAACCCTAACACCAACCCTATCCGTAACCCTAACCCTAACCCTAACACCAACCCTAACCCTAACCCTAACCCTAACCTTAACACCAACTCTAACCCTAATCCTAACCCTAACCCTAACCCTAACACCAACCCTAACCAAAACCTTAACCCTAACCCTAACACCAACCCTAACCCTAACCCTAACCCTATGCCTAACACCAACCCTAACCCTAACCCTAACCCTAAACCTAACCCTAACCCTAACACGAACCCTAACCCTAATCCTAATCCTAACCCTAATTCTAACCCTAACCCTAACCCTAACCCTATACCTAACACCAACCCTAACCCTAACCCTAACCCTAACCCTAACACCAACCCTAACCCTAACCCTAACCCTAACACCAACCCTAACCCTAATCCTAACCCTAACCCTAACCCTAACCCTAACACCAACCCTAAACGTAACCCTAACCCTAACCCTAACACCAACCCTAACCCTAACCCTAACCCTAACCCTAACACCAACCCTAACCCTAACCCTAACCCTAACACTAACCCTAACCCTACCCTAACACCAACCCTAACCCTAACCCTAACACCAACCCTAACCCTAACCCTAACCCTAACCCTAACACCAACCCTAACCAAAACCCTAACCCTAACCCTAACACCAACCCTAACCCTAACCCTAACCCTATGCCTAACACCAACCCTAACCCTAACCCTATCCCTAAACCTAACCCTAACCCTAACACGAACCCTAACCCTAATCCTAATCCTAACCCTAATTCTAACCCTAACCCTAACCCTAACCCTAACCCTATACCTAACACCAACCCTAACCCTAACCCTAACCCTAACCCTAACACCAACCCTAAACCTAACCCTAACCCTAACACCAACCCTAACCCTAATCCTAACCCTAACCCTAACCCTAACCCTAACACCAACCCTAACCGTAACCCTAACCCTAACCCTAACACCAACCCTAACCAAAACCCTAACCCTAACCCTAACACCAACCCTAACCCTAACCCTAACCCTAACCCTAACCCTAACCCTATGCCTAACACGAACCCTAACCCTAACCCTAACCCTAACCCTAACACCAACCCTAACCCTAACCCTAACCCTAACCCTAAACGTAACACCAACCCTGACCCTAACCCAAACCCTAACCCTAACACAAACCCTAACCGTAACCCTAACCCTAACCCTAACACCAACCCTAACCCTAACCCTAACCCTAACTCTAACCCTAACCCTAACCCTAACACCAACCCTAACCCTAAACCTAACCCTAACAACAACCCTAACCCTAACCCTAACCCTAACCCTAACCTTAACCCTAACCCTAACCCTAACCCTAACACCAACCCTAACCCTAACCCTAACCGTAACCCTAACACCAACCCTAAACCTAATCCTAACCCTAACCCTAAAGCTAACATCAACCCTAACCCTAACCCTAACCCTAACCCTAACACCAACCCTAACCCTAACCCTAACCCTAACCCTAACCCTATGCCTAACACGAACCCTAACCCTAAACCTAACCCTAACCCTAACACCAACCCTAACCCTAATCCTAATCCTAACCCTAACCCTAACCCTAACACTAACCCTAAACCTAACCCTAACCCTAACACCAACCCTAACCCTAACCCTAACCCTAACCCTAACCCTATACCTAACACGAACCCTAACCCTAACCCTAACCCTAACCCTAACACCAACCCTAACCCTAACCCTAACCCTAACACCAACCCTAACCCTAATCCTAACCCTAACCCTAACCCTAACTTTAACACCAACCCTAACCGTAACCCTAACCCTAACCCTAACACCAACCCTAACCAAAACCCTAACCCTAACCCTAACACCAACCCTAACCCTAACCCTAACCCTAACCCTAACCCTAACCCTATGCCTAACACGAACCCTAACCCTAACCCTAACCCTAAACCTAACCCTAACCCTAACACCAACCCTAAACCTAATCCTAATCCTAACCCTAACCCTAACCCTAACACTAACCCTAACCCTAACCCTAACCCTAACACCAACCCTAACCCTAAGCCTAACCCTAACCCTAAACCTATACCTAACACCAACCCTAACCCTAACCCTAACCTTAACCCTAACACCAACCCTAACCCTAACCCTAACCCTAACACCAACCCTAACCCTAATCCTAACCCTACTCCTAACCCTAACCCTAACACCAACCCTAACCGTAACCCTAACCCTAACCCTAACCCTAACCCTAACACTAACCCTAACCCTAACCCTAACACCAACCCTAACCCTAACCCTAACCCTAACCCTAACACCAACCCTAACCGTAACCCTAACTTTAACCCTAACCCTAACCCTATGCCTAACACGAACCCTAACCCTAACCCTAACCCTAACCCTATACCTAACACCAACCCTAACCCTAACCCTAACCCTAACCCTAACACCAACCCTAAACCTAACCCTAACCCTAACACCAACCCTAACCCTAATCCTAACCCTAACCCTAACCCTAACCCTAACACCAACCCTAACCGTAACCCTAACCCTAACCCTAACACCAACCCTAACCAAAACCCTAACCCTAACCCTAACACCAACCCTAACCCTAACCCTAACCCTAACCCTAACCCTATGCCTAACACGAACCCTAACCCTAACCCTAACCCTAAACCTAACCCTAACCCTAACACCAACCCTAAACCTAATCCTAATCCTAACCCTAACCCTAACCCTAACACTAACCCTAACCCTAACCCTAACCCTAACCCTAACACCAAACCTAACCCTAAGCCTAACCCTAACCCTAAACCTATACCTAACACCAACCCTAACCCTAACCCTAACCCTAACCCTAACAACAACCCTAACCCTAACCCTAACCCTAACACCAACCCTACCCTAATCCTAACCCTAACCCTAACCCTAATCCTAACAACAACCCTAACTGTAACCCTAACCCTAAACCTAACCCTAACCCTAACACTAACCCTAACCCTAACACCAACCCTAACCCTAACCCTAACCCTAACCCTAACACCAACCCTAAACCTAACCCTAACCCTAACTCTAACCCTAACCCTAACCCTAACACCAACCCTAACCCTAACCTAACGCTAACACCAACCCTAACCCTAACCCTAACCCTAACCCTAAACGTAACACCAACCCTGACCCTAACCCAAACCCTAACCCTAACACAAACCCTAACCCTAACCCTAACCCTAACCCTAACCCTAACACCAACCCTAACCCTAACCCTAACCCTAACTCTAACTCTAACCCTAACCCTAACACCAACCCTAACCCTAACCCTAACAACAACCCTAACCCTAACCCTAACCCTAACCCTAACCCTAACCCTAACCCTAACCCTAACACCAACCCTAACCCTAACCCTAACCCTAACCCTAACACCAACCCTAACCCTAATCCTAACCCTAACCCTAAAGCTAACATCAACCCTAACCCTAACCCTAACCCTAACACCAACCCTAACCCTAACCCTAACCCTAACCCTAACCCTATGCCTAACACGAACCCTAACCCTAAACCTAACCCTAACCCTAACACCAACCCTAACCCTAATCCTAATCCTAACCCTAACCCTAACCCTAACACTAACCCTAACCCTAACCCTAACCCTAACACCAACCCTAACCCTAACCCTAACCCTAACCCTAACCCTATACCTAACACCAACCCTAACCCTAACCCTAAACCTAACACCAACCCTAACCCTAACCCTAACCCTAACACCAACCCTAACCCTAATCCTAACCCTAACCCTAACCCTAACCCTAACACCAACCCTAACCGTAACCCTAACCCTAACTTTAACACCAACCCTAACCAAAACCCTAACCCTAACCCTAACACCAACCCTAACCCTAACCCTAACCCTAACCCTATGCCTAACACGAACCCTAACCCTAACCCTAACCCTAAACCTAACCCTAACCCTAACACCAACCCTAACCCTAATCCTAATCCTAACCCTAACCCTAACCCTAACACTAACCCTAACCCTAACCCTAACACTAACACCAACCCTAACCCTAACCCTAACCCTAACCCTAAACCTATACCTAACACCAACCCTAACCCTAACCCTAACCCTAACCCTAACACCAACCCTAAACCTAATCCTAACCCTAACCCTAACCCTAACCCTAACACCAACCCTAACCGTAACCCTAACCCTAACGCTAACCCTAACCCTAACACCAACCCTAACCCTAACCCTAACCCTAACCCTAACACCAACCCTATCCCTAACCCTAACCCTAAACCCTAATCCTAACCCTAACCCTAACCCTAACCCTAACCCTAACCCTAACAAGGGCAAGGTTTACTGGTCAGCGACGGGCAAGTTCTAGGCCTCGGACTAGAAGGAGGCATGGGCGTTGGTCTAGGGCCCGAGCTAGGGCTAGTGAGAGCGGTAGGTTTAGCGCTGGGGCAGGCATAGGGCAAGGGGTGGGTGTCGAGGTAAACCTCGAGTAGGCCTAGAGCCAGGAGTGGGAGCTGTGGCTAGTGGTGGGGTTGGGGGTGGGCCTATGGGTAGGGGGAGCTGTAGGGCCAGGGTAGTGGTAGGAACAGAGGTAGTGCTAGGCGTAGGCCTAGGGCGAGGGGTAGTGCTCGGGGTAGGGTTAGTTGAAGGGCTAGTGTTTGGCAGAGGCCCACGGGCAGTGTTAGGGTTAAAGCTCATGTTAAGCCTAGGACTAGTGGTAGTGGTAGGGGTTGGCCGAGGACTAGGGGTAGGTGTCACAAAATGGCTCCGGGTAGTCCTAGGACTCCGAACGGATGTAGGGCTGGATTAGGGTGTGGCTAATGGTGGGTCCAGGGTGATTTCGTAGGACACGGGTTAGTGCTCTGGCTATTGGTAGGGCAAGGTGTACCGGTTGGCGACGGGCAAGTGCTAGGCTTCGGACTAGAGTGAGCACTGGGCGTTGGTCTAGGGACCGAGGTAGGGCTAGTGGGAGCGGTAGGCGTAGCGCTGGGGTAGGTAAAGGGCAAGGGGTGGGTGTCGGGGTAAACCTCGAAGTAGGCCTAGGACCAGGAGTGGGAGCTGTGGCTAGGGGTAGGGATAGGGGTGGGCCTATGGGTAGGGGGAGCTGTAGGGACAGGGGTAGGGGTAGGACCAGAGGTAGTGCTAGGCGTAGGCCTAGGGCGAGGGGTAGTGCTCGGGGTAACCTAACCCTAACCCTAACCCTAACCCTAACACTAACCCTAACCCTAACCCTAACTCTAACACCAACCCTAACCCTAACCCTAACCCTAACCCTAACCCTATACCTAACACCAACCCTAACCCTAACCCTAACCCTAACCCTAACACCAACCCTAACCCTAACCCTAACCCTAACACCAACCCTAACACTAATCCTAACCCTAACCCTAACCCTAACCCTAACACCAACCCTAACCGTAACCCTAACCCTAACCCTAACACCAACCCTAACCCTAACCCTAACCCTAACCTTAACACCAACTCTAACCCTAATCCTAACCCTAACCCTAACCCTAACACCAACCCTAACCAAAACCCTAACCCTAACCCTAACACCAACCCTAACCCTAACCCTAACCCTAACCCTATGCCTAACACGAACCCTAACCCTAACCCTAACCCTAAACCTAACCCTAACCCTAACACGAACCCTAACCCTAATCCTAATCCTAACCCTAACCCTAACCCTAACCCTAACCCTAAACCTAACCCTAACCCTAACACCAACCCTAACCCTAACCCTAACCCTATACATAACACCAACCCTAACCCTAACCCGAACCCTAACCCTATGCCTAACACGAACCCTAACCCTAACCCTAATCCTAACCCTAACCCTAACCCTAACACTAACCCTAAACCGAACCCTAACCCTAACATCAACCCTAACCCTAACCCTAACCCTAACCCTAACCCTATACCTAACACCAACCCTAACCCTAACCCTAACCCTAACCCTAACACCAACCCTAACCCTAACCCTAACCCTAACACCAACCCTAACCCTAATCCTAACCCTAACCCTAACCCTAACCCTAACACCAACCCTAACCGTAACCCTAACCCTAACCCTAACCCTAACCCTATGCCTAACACGAACCCTAACCCTAACCCTAACCCTAACCCTAACACCAACCCTAACCCTAACCCTAACCCTAACCCTAAACTTAACACCAACCCTAACCCTAACCCAAACCCTAACCCTAACACCAACCCTAACCCTAACCCTAACCCTAACCCTAACACCAACCCTAACCGTAACCCTAACCCTAACCCTAACACCAACCCTAACCCTAACCCTAACCCTAACCTTAACACCAACTCTAACCCTAATCCTAACCCTAACCCTAACCCTAACACCAACCCTAACCAAAACCCTAACCCTAACCCTAACACCAACCCTAACCCTAACCCTAACCCTAACCCTAACCCGATGCCTAACACGAACCCTAACCCTAACCCTAACCGTAAACCTAACCCTAACCCTAACACGAACCCTAACCCTAATCCTAATCCTAACCCTAACCCTAACCCTAACCCTAACCCTAAACCTAACCCTAACCCTAACACCAACCCTAACCCTAACCCTAACCCTATACCTAACACCAACCCTAACCCTAACCCGAACCCTAACCCTATGCCTAACACGAACCCTAACCCTAACCCTAATCCTAACCCTAACCCTAACCCTAACACTAACCCTAACCCTAACCCTAACCCTAACACCAACCCTAACCCTAACCCTAACCCTAACCCTATACCTAACACCAACCCTAACCCTAACCCTAACCCTAACCCTAACACCAACCCTAACCGTAACCCTAACCCTAACCCTAACCCTAACACTATGCCTAACACGAACCCTAACCCTAACCCTAACCCTAACCCTAACACCAACCCTAACCCTAACCCTAACCCTAACCCTCAACGTAACACCAAACCTAACCCTAACCCAAACCCTAACCCTAACACCAACCCTAACCCTAACCCTAACCCTAACCCTAACACCAACCCTAACCCTAAGCCTAACCCTAACTCTAACCCTAACCCTAACCCTAACACCAACCCTAACCCTAACCCTAACCCTAACACCAACCCTAACCCTAACCCTAACCCTAACCCTAACCTTAACCTTAACCCTAACCCTAACCCTAACACCAACCCTAACCCTAACCATAACCCTAACCCTAACACCAACCCTAACCCTAATCCTAACCCT
>NW_027668919.1:10000-17500 GCF_964194185.1 Rhinolophus hipposideros | reverse complement strand
CTAATTCTAACCCTAACCCTAACCCTAACCCTATACCTAACACCAACCCTAACCCTAACCCTAACCCTAACCCTAACACCAACCCTAACCCTAACCCTAACCCTAACACCAACCCTAACCCTAATCCTAACCCTAACCCTAACCCTAACCCTAACACCAACCCTAAACGTAACCCTAACCCTAACCCTAACACCAACCCTAACCCTAACCCTAACCCTAACCCTAACACCAACCCTAACCCTAACCCTAACCCTAACACTAACCCTAACCCTACCCTAACACCAACCCTAACCCTAACCCTAACCCTAACCCTAACACCAACCCTAACCCTAACCCTAACCCTAACCCTAACACCAACCCTAACCAAAACCCTAACCCTAACCCTAACACCAACCCTAACCCTAACCCTAACCCTATGCCTAACACCAACCCTAACCCTAACCCTATCCCTAAACCTAACCCTAACCCTAACACGAACCCTAACCCTAATCCTAATCCTAACCCTAATTCTAACCCTAACCCTAACCCTAACCCTAACCCTATACCTAACACCAACCCTAACCCTAACCCTAACCCTAACCCTAACACCAACCCTAAACCTAACCCTAACCCTAACACCAACCCTAACCCTAATCCTAACCCTAACCCTAACCCTAACCCTAACACCAACCCTAACCGTAACCCTAACCCTAACCCTAACACCAACCCTAACCAAAACCCTAACCCTAACCCTAACACCAACCCTAACCCTAACCCTAACCCTAACCCTAACCCTAACCCTATGCCTAACACGAACCCTAACCCTAACCCTAACCCTAACCCTAACACCAACCCTAACCCTAACCCTAACCCTAACCCTAAACGTAACACCAACCCTGACCCTAACCCAAACCCTAACCCTAACACAAACCCTAACCGTAACCCTAACCCTAACCCTAACACCAACCCTAACCCTAACCCTAACCCTAACTCTAACCCTAACCCTAACCCTAACACCAACCCTAACCCTAAACCTAACCCTAACAACAACCCTAACCCTAACCCTAACCCTAACCCTAACCTTAACCCTAACCCTAACCCTAACCCTAACACCAACCCTAACCCTAACCCTAACCGTAACCCTAACACCAACCCTAAACCTAATCCTAACCCTAACCCTAAAGCTAACATCAACCCTAACCCTAACCCTAACCCTAACCCTAACACCAACCCTAACCCTAACCCTAACCCTAACCCTAACCCTATGCCTAACACGAACCCTAACCCTAAACCTAACCCTAACCCTAACACCAACCCTAACCCTAATCCTAATCCTAACCCTAACCCTAACCCTAACACTAACCCTAAACCTAACCCTAACCCTAACACCAACCCTAACCCTAACCCTAACCCTAACCCTAACCCTATACCTAACACGAACCCTAACCCTAACCCTAACCCTAACCCTAACACCAACCCTAACCCTAACCCTAACCCTAACACCAACCCTAACCCTAATCCTAACCCTAACCCTAACCCTAACTTTAACACCAACCCTAACCGTAACCCTAACCCTAACCCTAACACCAACCCTAACCAAAACCCTAACCCTAACCCTAACACCAACCCTAACCCTAACCCTAACCCTAACCCTAACCCTAACCCTATGCCTAACACGAACCCTAACCCTAACCCTAACCCTAAACCTAACCCTAACCCTAACACCAACCCTAAACCTAATCCTAATCCTAACCCTAACCCTAACCCTAACACTAACCCTAACCCTAACCCTAACCCTAACACCAACCCTAACCCTAAGCCTAACCCTAACCCTAAACCTATACCTAACACCAACCCTAACCCTAACCCTAACCTTAACCCTAACACCAACCCTAACCCTAACCCTAACCCTAACACCAACCCTAACCCTAATCCTAACCCTACTCCTAACCCTAACCCTAACACCAACCCTAACCGTAACCCTAACCCTAACCCTAACCCTAACCCTAACACTAACCCTAACCCTAACCCTAACACCAACCCTAACCCTAACCCTAACCCTAACCCTAACACCAACCCTAACCGTAACCCTAACTTTAACCCTAACCCTAACCCTATGCCTAACACGAACCCTAACCCTAACCCTAACCCTAACCCTATACCTAACACCAACCCTAACCCTAACCCTAACCCTAACCCTAACACCAACCCTAAACCTAACCCTAACCCTAACACCAACCCTAACCCTAATCCTAACCCTAACCCTAACCCTAACCCTAACACCAACCCTAACCGTAACCCTAACCCTAACCCTAACACCAACCCTAACCAAAACCCTAACCCTAACCCTAACACCAACCCTAACCCTAACCCTAACCCTAACCCTAACCCTATGCCTAACACGAACCCTAACCCTAACCCTAACCCTAAACCTAACCCTAACCCTAACACCAACCCTAAACCTAATCCTAATCCTAACCCTAACCCTAACCCTAACACTAACCCTAACCCTAACCCTAACCCTAACCCTAACACCAAACCTAACCCTAAGCCTAACCCTAACCCTAAACCTATACCTAACACCAACCCTAACCCTAACCCTAACCCTAACCCTAACAACAACCCTAACCCTAACCCTAACCCTAACACCAACCCTACCCTAATCCTAACCCTAACCCTAACCCTAATCCTAACAACAACCCTAACTGTAACCCTAACCCTAAACCTAACCCTAACCCTAACACTAACCCTAACCCTAACACCAACCCTAACCCTAACCCTAACCCTAACCCTAACACCAACCCTAAACCTAACCCTAACCCTAACTCTAACCCTAACCCTAACCCTAACACCAACCCTAACCCTAACCTAACGCTAACACCAACCCTAACCCTAACCCTAACCCTAACCCTAAACGTAACACCAACCCTGACCCTAACCCAAACCCTAACCCTAACACAAACCCTAACCCTAACCCTAACCCTAACCCTAACCCTAACACCAACCCTAACCCTAACCCTAACCCTAACTCTAACTCTAACCCTAACCCTAACACCAACCCTAACCCTAACCCTAACAACAACCCTAACCCTAACCCTAACCCTAACCCTAACCCTAACCCTAACCCTAACCCTAACACCAACCCTAACCCTAACCCTAACCCTAACCCTAACACCAACCCTAACCCTAATCCTAACCCTAACCCTAAAGCTAACATCAACCCTAACCCTAACCCTAACCCTAACACCAACCCTAACCCTAACCCTAACCCTAACCCTAACCCTATGCCTAACACGAACCCTAACCCTAAACCTAACCCTAACCCTAACACCAACCCTAACCCTAATCCTAATCCTAACCCTAACCCTAACCCTAACACTAACCCTAACCCTAACCCTAACCCTAACACCAACCCTAACCCTAACCCTAACCCTAACCCTAACCCTATACCTAACACCAACCCTAACCCTAACCCTAAACCTAACACCAACCCTAACCCTAACCCTAACCCTAACACCAACCCTAACCCTAATCCTAACCCTAACCCTAACCCTAACCCTAACACCAACCCTAACCGTAACCCTAACCCTAACTTTAACACCAACCCTAACCAAAACCCTAACCCTAACCCTAACACCAACCCTAACCCTAACCCTAACCCTAACCCTATGCCTAACACGAACCCTAACCCTAACCCTAACCCTAAACCTAACCCTAACCCTAACACCAACCCTAACCCTAATCCTAATCCTAACCCTAACCCTAACCCTAACACTAACCCTAACCCTAACCCTAACACTAACACCAACCCTAACCCTAACCCTAACCCTAACCCTAAACCTATACCTAACACCAACCCTAACCCTAACCCTAACCCTAACCCTAACACCAACCCTAAACCTAATCCTAACCCTAACCCTAACCCTAACCCTAACACCAACCCTAACCGTAACCCTAACCCTAACGCTAACCCTAACCCTAACACCAACCCTAACCCTAACCCTAACCCTAACCCTAACACCAACCCTATCCCTAACCCTAACCCTAAACCCTAATCCTAACCCTAACCCTAACCCTAACCCTAACCCTAACCCTAACAAGGGCAAGGTTTACTGGTCAGCGACGGGCAAGTTCTAGGCCTCGGACTAGAAGGAGGCATGGGCGTTGGTCTAGGGCCCGAGCTAGGGCTAGTGAGAGCGGTAGGTTTAGCGCTGGGGCAGGCATAGGGCAAGGGGTGGGTGTCGAGGTAAACCTCGAGTAGGCCTAGAGCCAGGAGTGGGAGCTGTGGCTAGTGGTGGGGTTGGGGGTGGGCCTATGGGTAGGGGGAGCTGTAGGGCCAGGGTAGTGGTAGGAACAGAGGTAGTGCTAGGCGTAGGCCTAGGGCGAGGGGTAGTGCTCGGGGTAGGGTTAGTTGAAGGGCTAGTGTTTGGCAGAGGCCCACGGGCAGTGTTAGGGTTAAAGCTCATGTTAAGCCTAGGACTAGTGGTAGTGGTAGGGGTTGGCCGAGGACTAGGGGTAGGTGTCACAAAATGGCTCCGGGTAGTCCTAGGACTCCGAACGGATGTAGGGCTGGATTAGGGTGTGGCTAATGGTGGGTCCAGGGTGATTTCGTAGGACACGGGTTAGTGCTCTGGCTATTGGTAGGGCAAGGTGTACCGGTTGGCGACGGGCAAGTGCTAGGCTTCGGACTAGAGTGAGCACTGGGCGTTGGTCTAGGGACCGAGGTAGGGCTAGTGGGAGCGGTAGGCGTAGCGCTGGGGTAGGTAAAGGGCAAGGGGTGGGTGTCGGGGTAAACCTCGAAGTAGGCCTAGGACCAGGAGTGGGAGCTGTGGCTAGGGGTAGGGATAGGGGTGGGCCTATGGGTAGGGGGAGCTGTAGGGACAGGGGTAGGGGTAGGACCAGAGGTAGTGCTAGGCGTAGGCCTAGGGCGAGGGGTAGTGCTCGGGGTAACCTAACCCTAACCCTAACCCTAACCCTAACACTAACCCTAACCCTAACCCTAACTCTAACACCAACCCTAACCCTAACCCTAACCCTAACCCTAACCCTATACCTAACACCAACCCTAACCCTAACCCTAACCCTAACCCTAACACCAACCCTAACCCTAACCCTAACCCTAACACCAACCCTAACACTAATCCTAACCCTAACCCTAACCCTAACCCTAACACCAACCCTAACCGTAACCCTAACCCTAACCCTAACACCAACCCTAACCCTAACCCTAACCCTAACCTTAACACCAACTCTAACCCTAATCCTAACCCTAACCCTAACCCTAACACCAACCCTAACCAAAACCCTAACCCTAACCCTAACACCAACCCTAACCCTAACCCTAACCCTAACCCTATGCCTAACACGAACCCTAACCCTAACCCTAACCCTAAACCTAACCCTAACCCTAACACGAACCCTAACCCTAATCCTAATCCTAACCCTAACCCTAACCCTAACCCTAACCCTAAACCTAACCCTAACCCTAACACCAACCCTAACCCTAACCCTAACCCTATACATAACACCAACCCTAACCCTAACCCGAACCCTAACCCTATGCCTAACACGAACCCTAACCCTAACCCTAATCCTAACCCTAACCCTAACCCTAACACTAACCCTAAACCGAACCCTAACCCTAACATCAACCCTAACCCTAACCCTAACCCTAACCCTAACCCTATACCTAACACCAACCCTAACCCTAACCCTAACCCTAACCCTAACACCAACCCTAACCCTAACCCTAACCCTAACACCAACCCTAACCCTAATCCTAACCCTAACCCTAACCCTAACCCTAACACCAACCCTAACCGTAACCCTAACCCTAACCCTAACCCTAACCCTATGCCTAACACGAACCCTAACCCTAACCCTAACCCTAACCCTAACACCAACCCTAACCCTAACCCTAACCCTAACCCTAAACTTAACACCAACCCTAACCCTAACCCAAACCCTAACCCTAACACCAACCCTAACCCTAACCCTAACCCTAACCCTAACACCAACCCTAACCGTAACCCTAACCCTAACCCTAACACCAACCCTAACCCTAACCCTAACCCTAACCTTAACACCAACTCTAACCCTAATCCTAACCCTAACCCTAACCCTAACACCAACCCTAACCAAAACCCTAACCCTAACCCTAACACCAACCCTAACCCTAACCCTAACCCTAACCCTAACCCGATGCCTAACACGAACCCTAACCCTAACCCT
The DNA here is from genome assembly GCF_964194185.1 of Rhinolophus hipposideros. Taxonomy (NCBI): domain Eukaryota; kingdom Metazoa; phylum Chordata; class Mammalia; order Chiroptera; family Rhinolophidae; genus Rhinolophus; species Rhinolophus hipposideros. Next base: position 11,290 of record NW_027668919.1, on the reverse strand, counting down.
AACCGTAAACCTAACCCTAACCCTAACACGAACCCTAACCCTAATCCTAATCCTAACCCTAACCCTAACCCTAACCCTAACCCTAAACCTAACCCTAACCCTAACACCAACCCTAACCCTAACCCTAACCCTATACCTAACACCAACCCTAACCCTAACCCGAACCCTAACCCTATGCCTAACACGAACCCTAACCCTAACCCTAATCCTAACCCTAACCCTAACCCTAACACTAACCCTAACCCTAACCCTAACCCTAACACCAACCCTAACCCTAACCCTAACCCTAACCCTATACCTAACACCAACCCTAACCCTAACCCTAACCCTAACCCTAACACCAACCCTAACCGTAACCCTAACCCTAACCCTAACCCTAACACTATGCCTAACACGAACCCTAACCCTAACCCTAACCCTAACCCTAACACCAACCCTAACCCTAACCCTAACCCTAACCCTCAACGTAACACCAAACCTAACCCTAACCCAAACCCTAACCCTAACACCAACCCTAACCCTAACCCTAACCCTAACCCTAACACCAACCCTAACCCTAAGCCTAACCCTAACTCTAACCCTAACCCTAACCCTAACACCAACCCTAACCCTAACCCTAACCCTAACACCAACCCTAACCCTAACCCTAACCCTAACCCTAACCTTAACCTTAACCCTAACCCTAACCCTAACACCAACCCTAACCCTAACCATAACCCTAACCCTAACACCAACCCTAACCCTAATCCTAACCCTAACCCTAAAGCTAACATCAACCCTAACCCTAACCCTAACCCTAACCCTAACACCAACCCTAACCCTAACCCTAACCCTAACACTATGCCTAACACGAACCCTAACCCTAACCCTAACCCTAACCCTAACCCTAACACCAACCCTAACCCTAACCCTAACCCTAACCCTAACCCTAACACCAACCCTAACCCTAACCCTAACCATAACACTAACCCTAACCCTAACCCTAACACCAAACCTAAACCTAACTTTAACCCTAACCCTAACACCAACCCTAACCCTAACCCTAACCCTAACTCTAACCCTAACCCTAACCCTAACACCAACCCTAACCCTAACCCTAACCCTAACGCTAACACCAACCCTAACCCTAACCCTAACCCTAACACCAACCCTAACCCTAATCCTAACCCTAACCCTAACCCTAACCCTAACACCAACCCTAACCGTAACCCTAACCCTAACCCTAACCCTATGCCTAACACGAACCCTAACCCTAACCCTAACCCTAACCCTAACACCAACCCTAACCCT
>NW_027668920.1:0-15238 GCF_964194185.1 Rhinolophus hipposideros | reverse complement strand
TATATATATATATATTTATATGTATATGTATATGACTTAGGGAATTACTGTCATAAAGTGGCATTTAGGCAATAAGATTGGATGAGATTACCAAAGAGATGAGCATGGAGAAAGAGATGAGAAGCTGAGCCTAGAGGCACTCCAGTATTAAGAGATCACGGAGAAATGGAAGATACAACCAAAAACCCTGAGAAAGAACAACCAGTGAGGCGGAAAGAAAACCAAGAGGGTGTGTTATCCTGGAGACCATGTGAACATAAACAAAGCAAACAAACAAAATCAACTAAGAGGAGACATTAACTGAAATGCTGTTGATACGCATCACGTGAGGTAGCAACTGGTTGTTGGCAACTGAATTGAGCAATAAGAAAGGAATTGGAGATTTTAGAAAGAGATTTTTCAGTGAAAGGAGAGAGACTTTTCAGTGAAGACAGGGGTTCAAAGGTTAATTTGAGTTAAGAGAGACCACAGGAGGGAGAAGTTGGACACAGAGAGAAAAAGAATTCTTTGGAGAATTTTTGCTGAAAATTGTAGCAAGGAAGGAGTGGGGGCATTTGCAGGGAGAAATTTGGGGTAAAGAGAAGGATTTTTGGAGATGGGAAATTAATCTTTACATGTTGATTTGAATATTTTAATAAACAGAAAAATGAATGATGTAAAAAAAAAAAAAAAAGAGCATAGAAAGTGCTATGTTCATGAGCCAGAAGGATGGGACCTAAAGTAGAAGTGGAGAGACTGGCCTTGCAGAGGAACCCAGATTAGGAAAAAAATATCTAAATGGCTCTTCAGGAAAGAAAAAATGAGAGACATTGAATAAGTTGTCTAAAGATGGACCCAAGATTTAACCAGTCTATCAAAATTCAAGGTTTATGTGGTTTTCTTTTCACTATAAAACATAGATTCTCATTGAGAAAGAGAAATGATTGAATTTCACCCAGACTTTGACACAATTCTCCCTTTGCACAATTCTCCCTTTGCAATCCCTAACATTGCATTTTTAGTTCCCAAAACCTGGTACCATAAAAACTGCAAAAGTAATCAGCCTCATCTACTGAAACATAGAGTAAAATTTTTCCCTAAAATTATTCCCCATGAAAAGAGTCACGTTATATTTCAGTTTTAACAAAATCTGTTACATTAATGAGTACACTGCCATTTACATTGTTTTGAATGGTACTGTTTGGAGAAAGCATATTAACCTGAAACAACATTCTAGTTTTGAGTGGCTATCTGAAACTGTGGTTAAACCACTGTGGTTAACCACAGAAACGGTGGTTAAAAAAAAAATCTGGCAAATAAGTATAATGCACATTTAGTAATTATTACCAGCATGTCTCCAAGTCTCATGTTGGATTTTGTATTAGCTAGGGCAATGCTAAGCTCAGTAACAAATAAACCCCCACATCCCAAATTTTCATTGCTCAGCTGAATGAAAGACTAATTCTTATTGGTTAATAAACCGGGGTCAATCACAGATCAGGGACTGGCCTTCAGCAGTGGTTCAGGTACCCACATTCCTTCTACTCGATGCCTCCACGAATCTCTGGAGCAGAGGTCAGCAGAGTACAGCCCACATAACACGACCACGTGCTGTTGTTGATATGTTATCTATGTCCATTTTCATAATACAGCAGCAGGATTGCGTACGAGCAACAGAGACCACATAACAAAAAACGCCTAAAACATTATTACCTGGCCCTTTACATGAAAGTTTGCTGACCAGTCCACTACTGGGGACAGAGAGTGTGGTCCAGGCACTTCCCCTTTGAAGACGCCCATCCCAGGTGCACGCTGCTTCTGCTAACAATTCGCTGGCAAGGCCTCGTCACATGGCATCGCCTAGTTGGAAGGAGCTTGGGGAACGTAATTTGGGCTACAAAGCTACTTTCTAGTAATAATGCTCAACAGTGTAAGGTGAAGCACAAATTTTGGATGGATACCTCACTGTTTTTGCTGCAGTTGTCATTTTAAACAAGCCTGTTAAAGATCTATTGGAAAGGCAATGGAAATCACAAACACGCACCCTCAGGATGAATCAAAACACCAAATGTTCTAAAGCTGGGACTTGAGATAAAATTTCCAGTGACAGCCCTACACACAGATATAAAAATTGTAATATCTCACACCGGACAGCAAGATAAAGTGGTATGAAAAACAACAACTGTGCTCGGTGGTTCAAACTATTGTTTTAGTGACAGCAAAGGTACTGATATCAAAATACACATGCAGAGTTTGATAAAAACCGTTGTACGAATGAAAGTGCAAAAGCATCCCACTTCTGTATTAACATATCTCACGTACCTTACATATGTGTAATTAAAATAAAAAAATTAAAAGTGGACAGTTGAGTGTCATCGACCTGCCTAAAATTTTACCAATTTGTCATGCAAGGCCCATGGTGAGTCATGGCACTAATATCACACGGCTTAACAATGAGATTTATTGATGAAAACATGCAGGTGAAGGAACAGGAAAGGGCACAGTTTCCTCTAAACTCCCGTTGTCAGAGGATCCCTCAAACTTCCATTATAGGACATACGTCCACATGGACAGCGCTGGGTATCCATGAAAAGTCCTCCAAATAGTGGGAACCCTGGCCTCATAGAGCTTCATATACAGAGGGTGCCCCCCCCCGAAAAATGTAGACACATTTTAAGAAAGTAAAACTGTATTAAAATTGTAGTAATATATACAGATATCAAAAGATGAATGCAAGTCACGTTGGACCTCTGCAATGACAAGAGGTGCTCAGAGTGGTTACCATCAGCGTCCAGACACTTCTGATTACGGCGAACTACTACTTGAGCAATGTTGACCAACGTGTCCACTTGTACACATTTTTTTTGCACCCCGGTATTTATAGGCTAGCCAGAGAAGGGAAACATCTAGTCTTCTTAGAAACAAAATAATAAGGGATCTCCAGGCCAAGAAATAGCCTTGGGTTGCCTCCTCACACCACCTAAAGAATGTACATATCATTGTTGAAATATCAGCCCTAGACTTTGATATCAAATCACAAAAAGGAGACTGAGGCGACATCCCAGGGCCATATCTCAGAGACCAAAGTTCTGTCTCTCCTCAATGCTCACATTAACTAAAAAATTTGGGGCGATGATATTGTCATGGGGAAGATAGAAAGATGAACGTATATTTGAGTTTGTATGATCTATATGCAATGAAAGTTGTTCTTTCACTAATGCAAGAAGACAAAAATTAAAATATTTTCATGTAAATTGAGATCAGAATTTTGGTGAAAGGATGACAGAGCCTTATTATCCTAAAATTTCTGACCTCTGTCTTTAATTTACATTAACTCGCTTTTCCCTCATTTCAAATATAAGCTAGAGCTGTGGCTAGTTGTTACTACCTTCCCTTTGAATATTTGTGCAGTAATTCTGTGTGCACATGACTTTTTTTAGGAAATGTTGGCTCCACTTACAGGAATTACTAGGAAAAGGAGTCAGAGCAACAGTTTATTAATCCAGGCATATATTTTCAAGGCCCAGAGGCTAGGGCATGATGCTCAGATTTTTATGTTTAAGTGAGATAAATTAAAGAAATAGTTATTTCCCACTGGATTCTAAGACTGAAACAAAGGACTGTCTAGACCTTACCTGTCTCCTGCAACCGTGCTATTATAAAGCACTCTGCAAAAAGAGAGCATTGCATTTTTCATCTTCCAGGATAATTCTTTCTTCTTTCCATTGAGTCCCATCTTCGACTGCAAAATAAAGTTGATGCAGCTGCTAAAACTCTTTGCAGTATCTTACTTTTATTATAAAAAATGGTTCTTTTTGGCTTTGGATCTAACCACGATCCCAAATGCCAGCATGATTTCAGAAACCTCTCAAACCACTGCTCTTACAATAAGAGACTAGATCGAAAGAAAACCTATACTCACGGAGCACCTACCACTATCATTTATTCAGCTAAGCATTTACAGACATCATATTTCATTTTGTTAGGACAAAATTATACGGAGTATATTGTTATTGTCATTTGTAAATAGGAAATGCGAGACTCAGATTGGTAAAGTATCTTTCCCAGTATATATTAGAGTTAGCATTTGAACCCAGGACTATCTGAGAGTAGTTTTCAATTGTATCCTGCCATTTTACTGAAATTATTGATTAATTGCAACAGAAATTGTTTTTGAATTTTCTGTATATATAGGATCATATCATCAGTAAATAGGGACAATTTTACTTCTTCCTTTTCAATGTAGATGTCTTTTATTTCTTTGTCTTGCCTAATTGCTCTAGCTAGGATTTTCAGTACTACATGGAATAGGAGTGGTAAGAGTGTCCATCCTTGCCTTAGCAGAAACACTTTTGATTTCTTTCCATTGAGTAGAATGTTAGTGGGGCGTTTGTCATATACGCTGTTTATTATGTTGATCTATGTTCCTTCTACCCCCATTTGTAAACATTTTTATCATGAAAGGATGTTCTTTTGTCAAGTGCTTTTTTTGCGTCTACTGATATGATTGTGCTATTTTTATCTTTCATTTTATTAGTGTGATGTATTACATTTATTGATATGCATTCCATGTTTCCCTGAAAATAAGACCTAGCCAGACAATCAGCTCTAAGGCATCTTTTGGAGAAAAAATTAATATAAGACCAGTCTTATTTTACTATAAGACCGGGTATAATACAATATAATACCGGGTCTTATATTAATTTTTGCCCCAAAAGACACATTAGAGCTGATTATCTTATTAGACGATAGAACTGGCTAGGTCTTATTTTTGGAGAAACACAGTCTATGATTTTTTTTTTATAGTTTCTATAGTTTTCTATATTTTTTACACATTCTTTGCTTGTGATATCTTTATCTGGTTTAGGTATCAAAGTAATGCTGACCTCACAAAAGTTTGAAATGTTCCCTTCTCAATATCTTAGAATCTGAGTTTGAGGAGAATTAATATTAATTCTTCTTATATAACTGTTTGGTGGAATTCTCCAGTGAAGCCATCTGGTCCTGGAGTTTTCTCTTTGGGGAGTGTTTTGAATACTGATTCAATCTCTTTACTCATTTTTGGTCAGTTCAAAATTTCTATTTTTACCTGATTCAGTCATGGTAGGTTGTGTGCTTCTAGAAATTTATACATTTCTTATAAGTTATGTAATTTGTTGTCATATAATTGTTCATAGTATTCTCTTATGATTTTTTTGTATTTCTCTAACATCAGTTGTAATGTCTCCTTTTTCGTTTCTAATGTTATTGGAGCCTTCTCTCTTTTTGTCTTAGTTAATCTAACAGGTTTTGTCGATTTTGTTTATCTTTTCAAAGATTCAGCTCCTAGTTTTCTTGATACTGTCTATTTGTTTTCTGGTTTCCATTGCATTTATTTCTGCTCTGATAATTATTTTTTCAATCCTTCTGCTAACTTTGGGCTTAATTTATTCTTTTTCTAGTTCCAAATTATATTAGGTTGTTTATTTGAGAACTTTCTAGTTCTAGAATATACATGTTTATTGCTATAAACTTTCCTCTCAGAACTGCTTTTGCTGCATCCCACAATGTTTGATATGTTGTGTTTTCATTCTCATTTGTTTTGGATATTTTTTATTTCCCTTTTGATTTTTCCTTTGACTCAATAGTTGCATGGAAGTGTGCTGTTTAGTTACCACATGTGTGTAGATAGTCTCACTTTTCTCTTGTTGTTGATTTCAGTTTCATACCATTGTGGTCAGAGAAGATAGTTGGTATGATTTCGATCTTCTCAAATTTGCTAAGATTTGTGAGCACACCCAGTACCCAGATCTCAGTTTCTGAATACCATTCTGTCACTCTCCACTTAAAACAACCAGATCTCCTTGAAACGATGACTGATTCCAGAGATTGTGCAGGGAAAGTGTAAGACAAGCCTTGAACATCTGGTGCCAGAAAGTAAGGAAGTGTTCAAAGAAAGATGGATACGTGCCAGAAAGTCACAGAAGCTTGCCTGAAGAGTTATTAATAGACAAATCTGGGAATCTGATCACCAAAATAAATGATAGTAATGAATTATAACCCATTCCTAAAATAGGAAACTATGACTCTATACTAATAGAAATAAATAAATTGACAGCTTTATAGGGAACCGGATATTTGCATCGTCTCAAAGTAACTTCCTACAATACTTAGTCATTACAAATAAAAAGAGTAATATGGCAGAGAACTTTGGCCGACAACTCCTTGATCAAGTGATTCAATTTATGCTCTGTAATGGAACCAATCAAAAATGTATGCTCCTCAGTGTGAGGGATATAAATGATAAATGTCTAAGTACTACTTTGTCTTGTGCACCTGAAACTAATAATAAATAAATAAATAAATAAATAAATAAATAAATAAAATGAAAACAGTAGTTTTGGAGAAATCTCCCTTAACAATAAATCAAAGCACACGAAAAAAAAAAAAAATGTATGCTCCTAAATAGGAAAGAGCGTAGTATCATTTCTGGGATAGCCTTGCAAACCATATCATGGGGAAGCAGCAGGAGAACCTAAATTGAGGTAAACTCTATAAAATAATTCTGTAATCTGCAGAAGTAACAGATTATGAAAATTAAGGAAAGGCTGAGGAAAACTTTCAGATTTAAGGAAACTGAAGAAATATTACAGCCGATCCTGAACTGTGCTTATACATCCTTTTGTTATAAAGGGAATTATTGGGACAGTTGGCAAAAGTTCCTGTGGTCTGAGGAGTAGTGCGTTCTTTATAACTTCACCTTATTGAGGTTTATAGTGTGGTTATGCCAGAGAGCTTCCTGCTTTGTAGAAAAAAATAGTTTAAAATCTTTAGGACAAATGGGTCATCAGTCCAGCAACTTACTCTTAAATGATTTAAGAAAAAAAGAAGTGTTCTTTGGAGTGTCCCTGCTATTTCTTCTTAGCCTGGAGTGGTCCAAAAAAATAAAATCTGAACCTGAACATATAAAGAAGTTCTCCTTTTAAGAGATAATGAAAAATAATATGAGAGAAGCCCTAAAGTTATTTATCAGAATTCTATTCTCTCACCTGATTTTATTCCCAGCTTTCATTTAGATAATATGATCAGAGCCCACCTTGTAAACCTATATAGTAAGTTATTACTAATATAATACAGAAAAATCAAGAAGACTCACTGACACCACCCTTCTCTAATGCCTAAATTTCCATAAATGGAAAGTCTTTCCCATGGGTTAAGAATAAGCTTTTAACAGGGCTGTTATAGAATATAGTTTCCTAGATGACACATAAAGAATCACTACGAGGAATGGATACATTAAAAAAGCATACGTGCAAGATGGACTCATCTAAACCTTTCCTTTCTCAAACTTATTTTGAGAATATGAAGGGGAAAAAATTAAATGTTACATCCCAGCAGATAAACTGAGTCATGGTGTCACTAAGCCAGAGTCTGTGGACCATGATAGAGCCATCAACAGCCAGAGATCCATCAAATCTGTTTGACCAGATCGATAGTGGGCCCAGGTGAATAACTAGTCTGGGACAAGGTGAATCATACTAGTGGCCATAAATTTATTTTACCTACAAAATAAAATAAACCCGAAGGTGGGTTCTGAGCATGAAGATCAGTTAGCCAAACATGATTCACAAGCCAGAGAGCCAAAAATAGAAAAATGGATTCCAAAGGCAAGTACATAGATGAACAGGGAGTAAGGGAAACACTAACTTTCTACAGGTAAGAGTGTGCCTGCTAAGAGAATCCACTAGGACGTGGTATGGCCACAGTTTTCCTTTATTCCAATCCACTCCTACTTTCCATTTTAAGATGACCATTCTGAGATTCTGAAACCACAGAGTAGAATCAGAGAGAGCACACTTCCTGTATCAACCCATTTGGGCACAGGTTTTGCAGGAGTAAAAAAAGGAACACTTTGTAATGTAGTAAACAGAAGCCCACTCAGAAACCACATCAAGTAAGGCTTTTCTGCCTAACTGTGGAGAATGCAGTCAAGAGTTCATCATCAAAAAGATGGAAGATGAAAATTATTAGCAAGGATGTGGAGAAAAGAGATTCTTTGCACACTGTTGATGGGAATGTCAATTGCTGCAGCCATTATGGAAAACAGTATGGAGGTTCCTCAAAAAATTAAAAATAGAACTACCTCATGACCTAGCAATCCCACTTGTGAGTATTTATCTGAAAGAAATTAAATTGATATCGCAAAGAGCTATCTGCACTCCCATGTTCATTGCAACATTACTCACAATAGCTGAGATATGGAACAACCTAAATGTCTGTGGATGAATGACTGGAGAAAGAGAATGTGGTATATAAAAAAGAGAATATTATTCAGCCTTGAAAAAGAAGTAAATCCTGCCATTTGTGACAACATGGATGAACCTGGAAGACATTATGCTAAGTGAAATAAGCCAGACACAGAAACACAAATACTGCATGATCTCACTTATATGTTGAACCTAAAATAATCAAACTCATAGAGGCAGAGAGTAGAATGGTATTACCAGGGGCTTGGAAGAGGAAGAAATGAGGAGATGCTGGTCAAAGGGTATAAAGTGTCAGTTATTAGATGACTAAGTTCTGGAGCTCTAATGTACAGAATGTGATTATAGTTAACAATACTTTATAGCATACTTGAAATTTGCTAAGAAGGTAAACTGCATTGTCACCAAAAAGAAGGAAGGGAAGGGAAGGGGAGGGGAGGGGAGGGGAGGGGAGGGGAGGGGAGGGGAGGGGAGGGGAGGGGAGGGGAGGGGAGGGGAGGAGAGGAGAGGAGAGGAGAGGAGAGGAGAGGAGAGGAGAGGAGAGGAGAGGAGAGGAGAGGAAAGGAAAGGAAAGGAAAGGAAAGGAAAGGAAAGGAAAGGAAAGGAAAGGAAAGGAAAGGAAAGGAAAGGAAAGCAGCAGGGAAGAAGGCAATGGTAACTGCCCAGCAGATTACTGTGCAGCCATTATATGCCCCAAGGTAAGACTCTATAAGCCTCTGTCCATTGCATCTTGGTATTGAACTTGCCAAGAACACAATTTAGTCAAACACTTTACTTACATAAAGAAGAGACAGAGCAAGATCAGCACCAGTAATGGGTGTCCGGCCCCCAGGGCCAGCAGGTCCATCCCAGAGGCCCACACAGAGCACTCTGCCTGGACATTCCCCTCTTATGCCACAGCACAGAGACCGCCTCCCCTCCCCACGAAGGACAGATCTAACGGTGAGGTTGGCCAGGTGCCTTGTCATCCGCATTCTACAAGCAAAGACAACAGAGCATTCTCTGAGCCTGAAGCAGGACAAGATACTCCCACGCAAGGGGCTAAGCGGGCCCAGGCTGGGCGGGCTCTTTATCTGTTGGTAAGGAAGTGTTCCCAACCCAAGGCCCATTCTTAGGCAGCAGAATGAGAGTGGAAATGCTGCATGCACTAGACTGCCAGTCATAACAGTAACGACTACTGCGTTTCCCCGAAAATAAGACCTGGCTGTATCATCAGCTCTAGTGTGTCTTTTGGAGCAAAAATTAACATAAGACCCGGTCTTCTTTTATTATAAAATAAGACTGGGTCTTATAAAATATTATAATATAATATAATATAATATAATATAATATAATATAATATAATATAATATAATATAATATAATATAATATAATATAATATAATATAATAAATAAATATAATATATACCAGGTCTTATTCAAATAATAACCGTTTAAATGGTTTAAACCATTTATCTTACACGCCTTGCTCATTCTCCCTGGATCAACTTTCTAATGCACACAGCCTTTGTTGACCAGTCCCAACAGCTGCTGCTAAATGTCTACTGACAGTGAATCGGAGGGTCTCCATGAAAGTCAGTTTGCTGTTCCCCACTGCGCTGCCCATGAGGGAAACATCCGAAACTGGTAGCTCAGATTTGTTTTCCAAAAATCTAAGTGCTTAGAGTCAGATTAACAGCCTCAGACTGATGTACTTGAGATTCCAGCTCTCATCTCAGCTCTGCCAGTGCCCCTGCTAGTGTGACCTTGGACAGGTGACCTCACTGTGCCTCCATCTTTTCATGTGTAAAATAAGGGACTTAAAATCTGGCCAAACTCCTGAGGGGGAGGGGGTCCTAGGGTCACCATCTAGGAGGTAAATGCACACCTCCACCAGGGTAGCTTTCAAAGCCGTGGCAGATCTTTGTGCACCTGGTCACTCGTTCTGTACGAAAAGACATGTGGGTCAAGAGGGTGTGTGTGTGTGTGTGTGTGTGTGTGTTCATGCTCAGTGGCAAATGGAACATGGAAGAAGAAATATGGAAAGATTAGGGACAAAGAAGTCAGAGGAAGAGTTATGTGAATAAACAAACGTGAGTGAACAGGACCTGTGAAGACCGTGACACCCCATATTAAGGATTATACAGAGCATCATCAAAGAAAAGGCACTAAAAATGAGTCTGGGAGGGAAGACAGGCAAAGCCTAGATGATTTGTAGAGCAGTAAAAATACTGACACCATCATGATGGATGGATGTCATTATATTAGGTTGGTGCAAAAGTAATTGCGGTTTTTGCAATTTTTTCTTTTTAACCTTTTAAACTGCAATTATGTTTGCACCAACCTAGTACAAACCCATATAGTGTATGACACCCAGAGTGAACCCTAATGTCAGCTATGGACTTTGGAGGTATCATTGTAGGCTCATCAATGATAACAAGTGTACCCCTATCATAGGGGATGTTGGTAATGGGGGACTCTGTGCATGTGGCGACAGAGAGTGTATGGGAAATCTCTGTGCCTTCCCCCCAATTATACTGTGAACCTTACATGATTCTAAAACATGAAGTCTTAATTTAAAAAAAAAAAATGTAAAACAAGGGTGAGCAAATGACTCAGCCAGTGATATCGGGCAGCATCATCTGCCAGCCTCTGTCATCAGATAACCAAGTCATGGCACTTACAAGGGACATGTGAAGAGAATAGCCCTAGTGGCTGGGACGGGGGTTGTGCATGCTCCAATAGCATAGGTCTGCACATATTCAAGCTGCTAAGATCTAGCTACTCCCACCATCCAATGTCCAAATTGTCAGCAATAGAGACCACACGATAAGAAGTTCCTGATAGGACAGCCTCCATCACAGCAACTAACCAGCCACTTGTGGCGAGTTTACTGCACCCGGGACCCCTTCCACCCTGGAAGGAGTAGTGATTTATTTTGACAAGAACAGATACATAGTTGAGGGGATAAGTTTATTTTCTTTTTCTGCCAGGAAACCTTAACAGCGTAACTGTCCGAAGAGTCACATTATAACCCATATTATATAAAGGGAATGACAGGTGGACATATAACCATGGGAGTTCCTTTATTGTATTATAATCTATACCACCCAGAAGCTTCCAGCCAGCAAGAGCAGCCTGTTAAAGGCATGGCTGACATGTCCGCTTGGAGGCCCTCTTTTATAAGAATAAGGTCTATTCCGAAAGATGCAGTGCATACTTTAAAGCATCCACTTTTATGTGGTGCTGTAGCTTTGGTAGGGACACTATGTAGGCTCAGGAACCCAGGGGTGTGTGGTAGGCAGAATTTTAAGTTGGCTACCTGCCCGTATATACACCCTACCTGCATAATTCCAAGGGCTGGTGAATATGATGGGTTTTACACCTGTGATTAGGTTATGTCATATGGCCATAGTGGACCATAAGGTGGGGAGAGTATTCCAGGTGGCCTGCCTCATCACATGAGCAGAGAATTTTCTCGACGATAGAAGAAAGGGAACCCAGAGTTTTAAAGCAGAGGAAAGATTTGATATGTGTTTGCTGACTTGAAGATGGAGGCGGCCATGTGTCAAGGAATACAGGTGGCCTATAGGCATGGGGACATGTCCCTGGTTGATAGCCAGAAAAGTAACTGGAACCTTTCTTACAACAGCAAGGATTGAATCCTGCCAACAGTAAGAATGAGCCTAGAAGCAGCTTTTCCCCCAGAGGCTCCAGACAAGAATATAACCTCGCTGACCCTGATTCTAGCATTGTGATACCCTGAGCCCTGCCAGACTTCTGATCAATCCATCAGTGTTGTGTTAGCCCCTTAGTTTAGGGTAACTTGTTACGGAGCAGTAGTAAAGTTACCGTAGTGGATCCTTTTACAAGCATCATAGGCCTGGGCGGCCTACCTTTCAATGACTAAAATCAGTTGCCTCATATACATGTTGTCCATCTTTCTAGTTTTTGGAAGCAGGAGAGTAAATTTGATATTAGTTAGCTTGTCACGCCTGAAACAGAAGCACAGTCACTTTGCTGTTTGAAGTAAGCATGAAATGGTCCGGCATCCAGTCGGTCAGTGACATCTACCTGGGTCGAGTATTTCTGATGGAATAATAGTGAGATTGCGTTCTTAAATAAGACTTTGGAGAAAATGAAATAATTGAGTAAAGCAAACATTATTCTGGGTAACATACACGCACTTATTTTTTTTTGAGTGGTTCACTGAGTGATGGGTATACCCAAAAGTGATTTCAGTTTTTAGATCATGACCACATCTCAGTCGGGATAGGTAATCCTCTGACAACCACATGTTTTAACTGTAGTTAGATTTTTAATCCTGCCCTTCTTCCTCAATAAGCTCTTACAAAGCATCCTCTTCTGTTATGTTTTTCTTTTATTGAGTTTCACACTGGCTTTGCTTCATCTGTCAGGTCACAGCTGCCACGATATAAAATTATCCAAACTCTAATATTCCCTCTATACTTATTTAGAGTCCGTCATTAACATCCACATTTTTTCTACTCTAACCCCCAAAAGCCTCATCCTTATATTCCTGTCTTAATGATTTTCACCTTTGATCTTTGTTTCTTATTTTCTTTGCATCAATGTCAAAATCCTTCGGTATGACACGGAAGAGAATATTTCTTCTCTCTGAAAGTGGGAGATGATATGTAATCTTCCCCATTGGGGAAGCTGCAATGTCTAAAAATTATTCTCCAGAAAATCCATACGCATTCACCGTGCACCGGAATAAAAGAAACCAGAAAATAACATTTGGTAAATGTGTTTCATATTAAGTCTATTGGTTGAATTATTTTTTTTAATGCATTCCCTTAAGAAACTCAAAGAGAGTGTAGGAGGACATATTGGCTGAATAATTTCGTTGTCCACTAACTTTTCCAAGTGGAGACAAACTTATGTAGAAAGACACAAATGCGAACACATACCACTCTGATGTAGTCATAACATCTACAAAACAATGTTTCCTGGAAATACCTGTGTGAGAATGGGTCATGCCATGAACGTGGACTCGAAATTAATCTCTGACAAGATTTTTGAGCTTCACGGCCTATCAGAGGAAAACCTTTGGAGTTATTAGTTGTTCACATTCTGACAATAAAAAATGTTCTCCGGAGACTCAGGAAACTGAGTGAGAGCCTGCTATCACGGGACGGGTTCGTTCTCTTCACAGACCCAGTCTGTCCTCTGTGTGAAGGCAATCCTTAAGATTCCGGAGGGGAGCGTGAAGAATTGTGATTATATATACCACTGCCTTTTCCTTACAATAAGAGAACTCATTCTTTTTCACATTTCTCATGGCACTTTTAGAATTTCATAAAGGGAGCTCTGTGATACCAATGTAGAAGAGTGTTGTGATTTCTAAGTTATTCCTTATGTAAGGATGTTGTTTTCGTGTTTTTCCTTCATTATAAAAAGCATGGGATGCCATAGGAGTTTACAAGTCCTAGAGGAAAAGCCACCAATTTAATTCCGGCTGATCCACAGCAGTGTTCTAAAATTAAATATTCTGTATGCCTTACCTTAGCTCCTCACAAACACTAGTATTAAGTGAAGCATACTGTATTTGCACACCTGGAAAGAAAGTTTCCTTGGACAGAGCTCAGGAAAAAGGGACACCTTGCCTTAGCATTAAACTGTCAGGAGATAGTTCTTAGAGAGGGAGGAACAAATATCATGAGAGCCCAATCAATAGAGTCCAGGCACATGTAGGAGAAAGGAGAAGTAAGAATTCCGGGAATTCTACTTCATAGGAAGATAATATTAATTCACTATCTTGGGGAAAGGGGGTTAGCACCACGAGGGACAATGAGTTTTCTCGGAATATCAGGATGCATGACCTGGGAGAATTGTACCTGCTGAAAAGCTCCCTGCACAGCTAATGGGGATGGAGGTGGTGTGTGTGTGTGTGTGTGTGTGTGTGTGTGTGTGTGTGTGTGTGTGTAGGGTGGATGTCTAGTCTATGTTTTGCTCTGCGTGCCCTGCTTGGGGTTGTCTCCTGAAGGACAGAATGGCTTCAAATTCGGACCAAGATACCACATGTAATAGCAGAGGCCTGCCCTTTCCTCTCCTCCTGCTACCCTCCACCCGTCTCCTCTTCCTTCTGCCTTCCCTTCCCCGCTGTCTGCTTTCTCAATCTGCTTTCCTTCCCTAGCCTCCCTCTGAACATTAAAAGTAGCGTTATGTGGATTTACCAAGAAGATGAATTTGACTTCATTAATGAATCAAAGAAAAACAATGAGAAATGAGGCTTGAGAGGCGAGGAATGAGGAAGGAGAAATTGGATACATTGAAATCCAGATCTGGAGATTCGGAATGGGGTTGAGGTATGCTGAGTCAACTAACATCGTTGAAACAGAGTTTAACATCATTAAAACAAGAGTTGAGAAATATTTTTCTGGTAAATGCATACAAAGGGAACTAGACCAAGCGGAGCCTGGAGAAACTCATTGCAGTTTCCCATCAATGAGTGAATTATAAGAAAATATTTGTGAGGGAGGAAAGAACGCTTTAACTACACTAGACCAAATGGGACCAGCCAAGACTATACTCAGGAAAATCAAGTGAGGCTCAATGGGGCATGCATATAGTGAAAATCTAATAAATAACTGCATTCCAGTAATAAAACATGTTTTGTTGCATTCTGTTACTGGAATTCAGTGAACTTAGTACATCTCCCCACATGAGCAGTTTAAACAGATATGAAAACAACCTCCCACCCCGCCCCCCAAAAAAGCAGAATAATGCAGAATCCTGAATATACGTGTTTCTAATATGTAGGAATAGAAAACTTCTACTGCATATAATCCTTGTGTGATCTAAAAGGAGTATGTATTTCTTTTTAATTGCAAAATCCTCAAACAAGTTTGACAGCTTAACAGGGCAAAGGAGTATATCAATAGAGACAACCCTCTATTTCTCATTGTGATTTCTTCCTACATAAATTCAGATTGTGAAAATTTTAGGACTTGCAAGTAGAGATCTAGCCTCATATAATTTAAAAAGTGTAATAGAATGCCAAAACTCAATC
>NW_027668921.1:0-27675 GCF_964194185.1 Rhinolophus hipposideros | reverse complement strand
ACTTCCTGTTTTTATTTGTATCTGTTGACACAAAGGAACTCTTTGATATTATTGTTTAACCTGGCAAAACTTAAAACAAAATAAAACAGGAACTTTCTCCTGGAAGCTTGGACAATGAGCTGTCTGTTTTCATATAAATTATATTAGAGATTTCATAAAATCTCCTGCTTCAAATGCAGTACTAAAAAATTGTTTTTAAAAATTACAAAAAGAGCTATAAACCAATGATGAATGTTTCCATGATAAATAATGACCAGTGTGTAACAGAAAAGTTCCTGTGGACTAATGCTAGACTATGAGTGATTTTTAATTGCAAAGACTTCTTGAGAGAAGGCTAATATCTACGTATTTTTTTCAATAGTACTACAAAGTGAATTGCATATAAAAAAGAGTCAAATAAGTAGTTATTCAAGATGAATGGTTTCTTTTATTTTATTTCATTTTTATATTAATTTCAGGTGTACAAAACAACATAATGATTAGACATTTGTACCACTCACAAAGTAATATCCCCCCAATCTATTACCCCTCTGACATCATATATAGCTGTTACAAAACAATTGACTATATTCCCTATGCTGTACTTTACATCCTGTGAATATATGTATACATATATATACACATATATATGTATGTATATATGTATATATACATATACATACATACATACATATATGTTTGCATAAATATACGTATATACATACATAGATATATATATGCCAAAAAATGTTTGTGCTTACACAGTGGAATGTTTGCAAACTTAATTATCTGACCTCATACACATGACTTGTATTCATCTTTTGTTATCAATATATGAGTTTTACAATTTGAATACAGTTTTTCCTTTCTTAAAATGTGTATACATTTTTTGGTACCCTATGTATGTAGGTATGTATTTATGTATTTATGTATGTATGCATGTATATATTTTTTCTTTTTTTAAATTATAGTTGGCACTCAATATTATTCTACATCAGATTGAGGTGTACGGCACAGTGGTGAGTCTTGTTTAGATGAATGGCTTCTTTGTATGTTCTCACTATCGTGTTACTTCAGGACATTCACTTACTAGTTCTTAGGAATATGTAGAGATTGATTTTTTTTAAAAGTTTTGCTCATATAACAAAAACAATACTAAAGATCAATATTGAGAACTTAAACATTAGCCTCAAATCTTTCCAAATATTTTTTGGCAGTTATTAGAACATAGTCTGACTAAGGTATTTTGGATTCAAATGATTAACAATAATGGTAGGCAAATATCACTGAATCAAATATGTATAATAGATTACTGTCTTGGTGGATCACCTGCAGGAGAGTTTAAATCCTTATTTCTTCCTATTTTCAATTACAATTCAGACATCACTGCTTCTCCCTATCACCTATTGCTATGTCTCTAATGGATGTGAACTTATTTTAATAGTTTAAATCTTATAATTCTGATATCAACCATTTTTTAAAAATATGTAACTTGCATTTAACGTATTATTTCAATGAGATAAAGCTGGAAATATTAAATATTACGACCATAAATATTAAAATATGTATTTATATGTATGTACATATATATATATATATATATATATATATATATATATATGGTTATTCTTTAAGATCATCTATATGGAGATAATATCCACATAGTCGAAGGAGTGTAATGACTTTTCCTAACCTACGATTGATTAGTTTGCTTGAAATTTTAAATATCAAGTTTTACATTTATTTGTATAGAAATAAAACTATTATGGTTACAATTAAATCTATGTTCTGTTAAGAAAAAATAACTGTCAAAGTACTCATGTTTGTTGAGAAATATAACTGCATAGTTCAACAGAAGACTCAGTATTTTTTTATTTTGCATTTTTTAATTGATAACAATGAAGTTAATATAAAAAGGCTGAACTATTGGTGTCACCATAGGGATATTGATATTAACCAAGAAAGTGAATAATTCATTAGTGACAGATTTCACTGAATAATGTTGGCATTTTTTGGTTAATAGAAATCTTGCTAAAATATCCAAAACAAAAGACAAAATATTATATTTTGGTATATAACTTTTAAAAAAAAGTTTTATGTAATCAGAGAATAAAATTCTGAGTTGTAATAGTACAGATTATATACTCAGAACCCAGATAAAGATTTTCCTTCATAATCAATCTTTATTCAACATGTAAAAATGCATTTATGCCTTACATATCCATCAACATGCAAATAAATATGGATACTTTTGCTGATGTAATTATATATATATATTTTTTATGATTTTACTGTGTACATCTTACCCATATTGTTCTCGAATATCTCTTCTGGAATAGCTGGACTCCTTTATGACATATTTTAAAGTGTATATATCCCATATAATATTACTATATTTATTGTGTGTTTAAAAATATAATGCAATATTATATATAATTTTCATGTTTCCCTATATTGAAATAGGATACACACCATTATAATTTATAATAAATAGTAAATACTAATAAAATACTAAGACTAAAAATAATCCAATAAAAACTATCACCTTATAATCTAATGACTCTAATAAGTTATAGCTGTTTAAATAGACAGATATACTTTGTTGTTATTTTTTGGGGATGGAGAAAGGGAAGTCTATAGGAGGAAATATCAAGTTAAACATATATTATACCAGATTTTCCTGGTCAATAAAAAATAAAATTTAATCCTCTTAAAACACTCCTTTGAACTAAGAACTTTCAAGTCCTTCACCCTCAAACAGTATTATGTTTGAAGTCACATGACTACAGTAAAACAAATACTCCTGGAAACATTTTTTTTCCCTTCACTAATCATAATCAAACAAGCATTTCTAACAAGTTCCTCAATTTTATTTGTAACTCCAATCTACTTAAATTTAGGAAACATTGATTTTTAGAAATTTCACAGCTTTAAACATTCATTCAATAGTAAAACAATTTTAAAAACATAACTGATCTGTCTTAAAAAGAAAGAAGCAATTCAAAATTGTACTTACCTGCTCTTCCTTCTTATACATAGACACACATACTGTCCACAAAATATTACAAATTGTTGATACTAGTAGAAATCATTACGTAATAATCCATGATTTAAGGTAGAAAGAAAAAATAAAACTCACAATTTTCTGTCTAAAACTAACCTTGAATGTTTGCATAGTATTAATAAAAATTAAGAGAATCATTCCTAAAAAAAAAAAAAAAACCTCCTTTTTAAAAGATTTTCCACTCTTTTACCACCCTCTAGTGGTTATTTAAAAAAATTCTTCTGAACTGAAAAAGCCAGGGAGCATGCAAATGGTCCAAATTTTACTCCAAATATGTAGATTATGTGTAAAATGGTTCTATCACTGGCTCATGATTTTTATTATTGTTTGTTAAAAGTTTAATATGAAACTAACCAAATTTTAGCATAATTGGAAGCAAAATTTTATTTTGTGAGAATAACTGATACTCCCCATTGTTTTCATCATGTTGTTGCAAAGGATTATAAAAGTTCTTCTAATTCAAAAAAAAAAAATTTTTGATTTAGAGTAAAACTATCTTCTATTTTTGTAAGTTTTTGTTTAACTTAGATGTTTAATTAATAATATTAATGACAAAACGTAAACATATAAAACTATGAGCACTCCCATGTTTATAGCTACTGTAATAACTCTAAACATGGTAACACATTTATCCTTAGAGCAAATTTATGTAGTAATAATTATTACAATTAAAAAATCAGAGTATAAATATAAATCCAATGTTACAGAAATAATCAGAGTCTAGAGTTTAACCTATCTACTTAATTCTGACTTCAGAATTCATTTATATAGCAGGTAACATTGTCATTAAGGCCAAATATTTTAATACGTGGACTTAATCTATAATAAGATCTGATTTTAGTTCTTCATATATAAGGAAGAAATTTAAAAACAGCATTTTTTGGTTTTCTTTTTTTAAATAAAAAGTATACTTTTCTAAAGCATATTTAATTCAATATGTAACCGTTAATGACAATTGTGGGCAAATCATTCTGTCAGTTGAAAACACAGAGATGAATCATTTATATTTATACACACATAAACTCATATTTGGTTCATACATATTTAAATAAGAATGTACCCACTATTTGAAACTACAGCATTCCTTTGAAAACTTTCATAAATTGAAATAGCATAAAGCAAGGAAGAAATTACTTTTTATTTATATGGAAAAAAATTTGGTTTATATATATATATATATATATATATATATATATATATATATATATATATATATCCTTCTATTAGGCTTTGCTGATACCTTAGGACACATCTTCTTAACTAATGCACAAAATAAATCGAGATAAAGCACAGATGCTCACAGACACAGTTCAAAACTATGGTACCTGATACTGAGATGCTGAGAGTAGTTTCAGGGAAGGAGCTTTGTGGGGGCACTTTAGCTATGGGGGGATTCATGCTATCTCTATAAAGGCTCACTTCAAACAAATGCTGAATGCTATTTATTTTAACTAGAAAGAGTACAAACATCTAATGCATTTCAAGTAAATGTACTTTCAAACATTATCCATTTGCTGTGATTCTGTGTGTTATGAAATAGTAATCGCTTAATATGTAGAACATTTGAAATACAAGAGTAATATTCAAGTGTTGCCTTTAGCTTTGTATTAAAATATGCATCTTTACAAATAGCAATGCATATTTTCAGAAACAAACCCACCATCATCTTCTAGAAGACTGCTCATTATCTTATGTTCCTATATTGTCATTAATATCAGGTTATCTTCCCAGTAACCTGAATCTTAATCCTTAGAACCTCTCTACTTCGCACAACCACAATATCCAATTGTTGCCAAATTCTATTATTTCCACCTAAATATTTATATTTTCTCACATTGGTTTTGTACTTTACCAACACTACTTATTCAGTAGACTTACTATCTCTACTTGCATATGAAAGTATAATTTTTCGGAATCTACTGTTGACAAATTTCCAATGGAATAATTTTATTATTATTATTCTAGTAGCTCAAGAACAAACTTCTTTAGCATTTATCTTTTTGTTTCTTTTAGTCTACTCTTTTCCATTCCTGAAAATACTCCCCTAATATTTAGGTGTTAAATGCATGAAGGCCCTACAAAGCATCTCTTTAACTCCTCAGAAAATATCAACTTCTCCTTGTTCTCCATTTACCCAATTATGCTCCCTATTTGTCTTTTATGATATTGATATTATATTCTTCTGTTGGTCAGACAGTTGTCTACACCTTTAGGTTGTTCAGATAAATTTACTTCTAACATCTCTTGCTTGTGTATATTCTAACAGAGTTTTGAAACATGTTGTAGTTTCCTTCAAAAGAGAGAAAGAGGAAGAGAAGGAGGAGGAAGAGGAGGAGGAGGAAGAGGAGGAGGAGGAGGAGGAGGAGAAGCTATTAGACCACTAGTCAGGGTAAGGCTTACAAAAAGAGTGTTCACAGTTTTTGTTTTCTTTACTGTTACATTTACTGGTTAATACAATTACATAGATTTCAAGTATATAGTTCTATAATACATCATTTATATATTGCATTGTATGTTCACCACCCAAAGTCAAATATCCTTCTGTCAACATACATTTGACTCACTGACCCTCTTCTGCCTCTCCTCACCCAACCCCCTACCCTCTGATAACCACTAAACTGTTGTCTGTGTCTAGGAGTTTTTGCTTGTTTGTTTGACTTATTCATTTACTGCTTTCAGTTTATATCCCAGATATGAGTGAAATCATGGTTCTCAACTTCTTCTGACTTATTTCTCTTAGTATGATAATATCAAGATTCATCCATATTGTCACAAATGGCAGTACTGTATTTTATTTTTTCTTATGGCTGAGCAATAATATTTCATTATATAATGCACCACTTCTTTATCCAATCACCTATCAAAGGACACTTTGATTGTTTCCGTATCTTGGCCACCATAAATAAAGCTAAAATGAACATTTATTTGTGAATAACTATTTTCAGATTTGTTTTGTTAGATACCCAAAAGAGGGGTTGCTAGATCATATGATAATTTTATTGTTAATTTTTCGAGGAACCTCCATGCTGTTTCTATAGTACA
Source organism: Rhinolophus hipposideros (assembly GCF_964194185.1). Taxonomy (NCBI): domain Eukaryota; kingdom Metazoa; phylum Chordata; class Mammalia; order Chiroptera; family Rhinolophidae; genus Rhinolophus; species Rhinolophus hipposideros. The sequence continues at coordinate 21,590 of NW_027668921.1, read as the reverse complement.
CATACCAATTTGCATTCACACTAGCAGTGTATGAGGGTTCCTTTTTCTCCTTTTTTGTTGCTAAGATGTATGAGGTTTTTATATATATTAGGATATTAGCCCCTTATCAGAGGTATTGCTTGTTAATGTCTTCTCCCATTCTGTTGGTTTCCTTTATGTTTTGTTGATGGTTTCTTTGGTTGTGCAAAAGCTTTTTAGTTTGATATAGTTCAATTGATTTATTTTTGCTTTTATTTCTCTTGCTTTTGAGGTCTAATTCTGAACCAAGTTTCATACACTTACTACCTGTGCTTTCTTCTATGCAATTTATTGTTTCATATCTTATATGAGTTTGATTCAGTTTGAGTTAATTTTGGTGTATGGTGACAGACAGCAGTCTAGTTTCATTCTTTTGCATGTGACTTTCCAATTTTCCCAGCACCATTTATGAAAGACACTTTCTTTTCTCCATTGTATGTTTTTGGTACCTTAATCAAAAATTGTCTGCTCTTATATTTGTGGATTTATTTCTGGGTTCTCAATTATATCCCATCGGTCTGTGTGTCTGTTTTCCTTCCAATACCATGCTGTTTGTTATTTTGATTACTGTCTCTTTGTAATATAAATTGAAGTCAGGTAGTGTGATACTTCCAGCCTTTTTTTTTTTTTTCTTAAGACTTTTTTAGCTATTCGGGTCTTTAGTGATTCCATATAATCTGATGATTTTTTTGTTCTATTTCTTTAAGAAATGACATAGGGATTTTGACGGGGAGTGCATAAAATCTGTACATTGCTTTGAGTAATATGGCCAGCTTTACTATGTTGATTCTTCCAATCCAAGAACACAGAATATCTTTCTTTTTTCCATTTATTTTTTGAAATGCCATTGTTATTATATAGGAAAACAATGGGTTTTTGTATGTTGATTTTGTGTCCTGTAACTTTACTGTATTTGTTTATTGTTTCTAATAGTTTTCTGGTAAATTCTTTAGGGTTTCCTATATAAAGAATCATGTCATCTACAAAAAGTGATAACTGGTCTTTTTCATTCCCAATCTGGACGCCTTTTATTTCTTTGTCTTGCCTGTTTGCTCTGGCTGGGACATCCGATACTATGTTGAATAACAGTGGTGATGGTGGACATCCTGTCTTGTTCCTGATCTTAGAGGAAAAGCTTTAAAGTTTTCACTATTAAGTATGATATCAGCTGAGAGTTTGTCATGTGTGGCCTTTATTATGTTAAGGTACTTCTGTATGAATTTTATTAAGTGTTTCAATTATTAATGGATGTTGTATCATTAGATATTGAAAGTTGGTATGTATGGTCTTGTCAAATGCTTTTCCTGAATCTATTGATAAGATTGTATGTTTTTTATCCTTTATTTTGTTTATGTGGTGGTTCCTATTGATTGATTTGTAGACATTGAACCATCCTTGTGCCACTGGAAGGAACACAACTTGATCATGATGTATAATCTTTGTAATGTGTTGTTGTATTCAATTTGTGGGTATTTTGTTTAGGAATTTTCCATTTGTAGTCATCACAGATATTGGTCTGTAGTTTTCTTTTTTTGTGTTATTCTCACCAAGTTTTGGTTATCAGGGGAAATGTCCTCATAAAATGAGTTAAGAAGTATTGCCTCTTCTTTAATTTTTTTGGGAGAACTTGAGGAAAGGTATTAAGTCATCTTGGAATGTTTGGTAGAATTCACTAGTGAAACCATCACAGTTTTAATTACATGCTTTAGATACAGTTAAATTAACATGTTTCTGTTTCTTAAACTTAACATAACTGATTACAGATTGGCTATTGAGAGTGTGAGCAGGAGACTTGTACATAAGTAGAAATAAGTTAAATTTATATATTCTAATCATCTTTTGGCAAAAAATAAAATATTTTATGAATTTGAATGAATTTTCAATAAAATATAAAACATAACTTCTACTCGTTTCCTTTTATTAAAATATATCTCAGTGACCTATCAGAAGTAAAAATTATGCTTTTCATCTTTTTCTTTCTTAAAGTCATTTAGAGGATATAGGGAAATGCATCATAAATTAACTATTCGTAAAGCTCTTTCTCACTACAGAAAATAGTGGAGGGGTTAGCATTAACAACACATCATTTTCACTAACATGTTGGTCAAGGTTCTGTTATTGATATTAAGATAAGGTATGAAGATTTACTATTAGTATGTCATTCACATGGGAAAAGAAAGGACTGTCTATATATATTTTTTTTAATTTTTATTTATTTTAAGTGTGTTTTTCCAGGAGTCATCAGCTCCAAGTCAAGTAGTTGTTTCAATTTAGTTGTGGGGGCCACAGCTCGCACTGGCCCATGTGGGGATAGAACCAGCAACCCTGGTGTTACGAGCATCATGCTCTAAGCAGCTGAGCTAACCAGCCGCCCCCAGGACACTTTTGCAGATGATGATGATTATTAGATATTGAAAGTTGGTATGCATGGTCATCAAACGCCCAGCTATCAAAATTTTAGAAAATTATATATATATATATATATATAATTTAGACAGTTATATAAAATATATAATAGCTAATATATATAGCTTATATATAATATATATAGCTTATATATATATAGCTTATATATAGCTTATATATAGCTTATATATAATAGCTAATATATTAGCTATTATATCTAGATAGATATTATAATAATAAAATATGTTATATATACATATATAACATAGATTATTTAAAATAATCTATTTCTAATGGCAAATGCCATTGAGAGTGTGAGCAGGAGACTTGTACATAAGTAGAAATAAGTTAAATTTATATATTCTAATCATCTTCTGAACATTAATGAAACATGAATCAGAAAAAAGCCATACTTTATTTTGTAACTTAAGAGAAAGATGGTTATCAAAGCTAATTTGAAAAGAAATCTAGCATGCCAATGTGCTTTGAAGGGTATTCTGAAAAAGATCACCTCGACAATTAAAAGCGGTTCTTCTGGAGTTGAAAAGAAAGAAAATAAAATAGTACAACATTTAAACATGAACTGAGTTAGTATAAGAATATGGAAGACAGATATCAAAGAAAATGTAGAGAATTAATTAACTGTTGGTGCTCAAGGGTCATGGGCTATTTGTTATATCCTGACTAAAGGACACAATTTGCCTTATATTTGGATCAAGCACACAGTTTGCAAAATGTGATAAAGTATGCCAGAAAGTTCTAATATAAGCCTATATTTCCCACTTCTTTATGAAAAGTGTACATGTGTGATTCTAATATAATAATCTTTGACTTCTGGGTATTTTCCTTTAATATAATAAATATCTATAGGCTACGTTTTATCTATGCATATTTTAATGTGATAAAATTATCATTTTACTTGGTTTTCAAAGATTTATAGGACATATTTTTAGTCATTTTTGACCTCTACTTTCAGTAATTCACTTTTATGACATCTTTTCTCAGATAATCTCCACATCTTCAATTGCTCAGGCCTCTCATGGAGGACTGAATTTCTAATCTTGAATTATCTTCCTCACATTCATAAGTTAACGTTTAGCAAGTAAATTCATGATTTAGTTGTTAGTGATTGAGAAGACTTTTCTATCTCTTTACTAATTAAATAACTCAATAAGGCATTTGAAATTCTACACAATTTGACTCCTACTTAAATTCTAGTATACTCCTTACATTCCTGCATATATACCAGTGGAGGATAATACCTGCAATTCATTCCTTAATATCTTTTCCTTCTTCCATTACCTAAACGGGCTTGCTTAAGTCCTTTGGACTGAAAGTTCTATTACTTCTTTTTGCTCAATTTGCCTGTCAAACTCTTATCTGAGCATATAAATCAATTTTGAATCCAGCATCTCCCAGAAATACTTTTGATTCTTATTTACTCTCATCAGTTGAATTATGGTAGAAATTTCAACTTAGGGCTTTCTAATAAAGGAAACATTGTTCTATAATGGGAACTTAGTAGAAACTTCCTCTACAGCATAGAGCAACATAATAATAAAAAATCAGAAAATTAGGTACTTAATACAATGAGAGACAAGGTTCAATTATTTTATATGGAATAATGTTTCAATGTAATATATGGAAAACTTTCTAATGATATGAACCAAAGGGAAAACCAGAGCTCCTACAAAGTTCAATATAATTAAATTCTTTCTGATACTTCAGTTTGAAGACATTAAAGTAATATTCTTCTGAGATTATATTTATGTGGTATGAGTATTATCTTATTCCCACACTTTATTTTTAATACTCTTTTAAAGGAATTTATATAATTGGGATGGCATGTGTTCTGATGATATTTACTGAAAAATAAAGAACATAATAAATAAAGAAAGAATAAATAAATAAAAAATGAATGAAAAATAATAAAGAAATAAAGAAAATAATCAGCTTTTATAATAAAATCTTAAACATAACGGAGAAAATTTATAATACAAGTTATATTATGATTATTATACTATATAGGACACAAATATGTAATTGTATGTTTTATATTATAAGTCTTACCAGGTGTATTTTATTCTCTCATGCACCCAGTATTACAAAGTGTGAATGTATAATATGAGCATAATTTTATATAATTTTATAATTGTATAATTTTATATAATTTATGTGGCATATTTATATATTTTTCACGTATTCACTCATTCCATAAATATTTATTTAATTGTAAAAATTGTACTATTAATAATATTAATAAATACACATTGATAATTCTTAGTGGGAAATTATTGTGCTAGGCACTTACTCTATCTCAATTTTTTTAAATCTTAACTCTATAGAGGATATGAATTGTTATCCTCACTTTACAGATAAGGAAAGTGAAAATTAAGAAAGAAAAATAACTTGCTGAGAGTCACACAATAAAAGACCAGAAACAAACATCCAGGTCCAACTCTGTAAAAAATCATGCTTTACTGTACCATCCAGTTTAATGACATAAAATTCTTAAGCTTTGAATTACTCAATCCTTAAGTCTGAGCCATTTAAGAAATATATAAAATGACGTATTAGTATAATGTAAATACATTAATTTTTAGATTTTGTTGAACACCTTGTTGCTTGTAAAACATGTTTGGGAAAAAAACATTTTATAAAATTCTTGTTTTAAAGTTTTTTTTGAAGAAAGTAAGTTGAAAATCAAATGTCTAGTTAACTATAAATCATTCTGCAAAAGATGTGTACTGAATAATGCTTAATTTTTAGTTCAATATCTCCCTCTGCTGTTAGAAAACACTAATGAAAAATTTTTAAGCATATATGTTTACTTAGATGATAGTTTGTACATTTAAAACACTAAAATATGTTAAAATTTGTAGAAATGCCTATTCGCGTCCTCTGCCCATTTTTTAAATTAGATGGTGTATTTTTGTTGTTGTCGATTTGTATGAGTTCCTTATGTATTTTGGATATTAGCCCCTTAACGGAGGAATTGCTTGCAAAAATCTCCTCCCATTTGGTACTGACATGTTGGATATAAAACTGAAAACACCAAAAGAACAAGACAAACAAATAAAGAACCAAAAACTCGTAGACACAGACAATAGTTTAGTGGTTACCAGAGGGTAAGTGGGAGAGTGGTGGTAGATGAGGGTAAAGGGGATCAAATATGTGATGATGGAAAGAGAAGTGACTTTGGGTGGTGAACACACAATGAGATATATAGATGATGTATTACAGAATTGTATACCTGAAACCTATGTAACTTTACTAACCATTGTAACCCCAAGAAACTTTAATTAAAAAAAAAGTGTTACAATTTTTACAACCTTTTTTCCTGTGTTATAAAATTGTTCATCCTATATTATATTTAAGAAAACATTTCTTTTCTAGAAATGTGTAAAAATATAGTAATTATTATCCATCAAACTTATAGTGAATAACGTGTATGACTAATTTTCTTTTCTAAAATTTTATTTCTATCATATAGTTGTTGCAGTTATTCATTCTATGTAAGAAATTTACAAATGAAAGAATACACTCAAATAATGTATACCCCAAATAATGAAAGAATAACCCAAATAATGAACCTTTCAATGTCTATTAATTGACACTTAAATATTAACTTTTTCTTCTGTTATAAAATTTAAGTATTTCCAATTTCACAGATTTCCATAGTAAGACAGTACTGTAACAAAATACATAATTTTCAAGAGCTATATTAGTCAATTGATAGAATTAAGTACATCATGCAACTTTATTATCATGCAAATTCATGATAATAAAGATTAAGAACCATAAAAACACCCAATCATAAATCATACAAAAAAGGTATTAATTAACCAACATTATTTTTCTCTGAAAGCATTACCTGGATATTAAAAATAATATATCATATCTGTGTTTACTAAAAATATTAAGTGGTTTATAAGCCATTTCTTAAAATTGTATTTCTAGAAGGTAGTACTAGACAGACATAATTTAATACTCTATTGTTTATGACAATCAAGAAAATTAGAATCTTGAAGACTAAAACCAGTGGGAGATGAACTACTTTTATCAAAGGAAAGACAGAATGTGACAGTCAAATTAATTCAGACAAAATCAGGGAAAAAACATAGTTATTTGTAATCCAATTAAATAAAGTTTACAATGGAATCAATATATTACTCATGTAAATATCAAGTTTCATGATTTAACACAATTGAAGCTTAAACTTCAACAGTTTGTGTGTTTTTGTTGTTGTTGTTGTTATTGTTGTTTTTCCATTCTGACATCTAGTTATTTAATCCCTGACCTCTTTGGAAAAAAATATTTTGCTTATTCGAGGCCACGTATCAATAACTCAACCACATTTTTCCTTAAATCCTTCCAGCAATATAACTATCTTCAAGAAATTCACCATGTCTTAATTGAGAGAAATGGTAGCTCTGGTCCAAAACCACACACCTCCGTCTCTCCCTAGTATGCTCCTAAGGAATCCTGAGTCAGCCTCTCTCTGTTGGAGCCCAGTGTGAGTGCCTGTGGTAGAAATTCTGTGTGTGAGTCATTTAAGAGGACTTCTGGTTTCCTGCAGCCTTCTGTCCCACCCAGATGGTATAAATCACAACTGTTTTTCACAGCCAGGTGTTGTGGTGTCTCATCTTCCTGGCACCAGTATTCTGGGCCAGGGACGCCAGTGTGGACTAGGGGTCTCTCGCTCCTCTAGGAGAAACCTCTGTGGCTGAGATACCCGTCAGTTCTCAACTGCTAAATGGATGTTGGGGGGCAGCCTATTTCGCATCTCCACCCATCCTACTAGTCTCTATGTGGCTTCTTTTTTATATCCTTAATTATAAAATTTCTGTTCAGCCAGACTTCAAATGGTTTTCTAGATTGATTTTTCTATAATTTTGTACTTTTGATGTGTTCATGGAAGGGTGCAGGAGCCATCTTGGATCTCTCTCTTTAGAGCCTTTAAGTGCATCACTTTTAGTTTCTAGTTATGGTGGCAGGGAAAACAAAGAGTGTAAGTATTGCTAGACCATTTTAGGGCTAAAAAATAGAAGTGATATATTCCATGTTTACTAAAATAGGTTTGAGTTCCTGGATGAACTGGATATCGGCAAAATGTAGAAGTCACTAGTGCCTTTTCTTTATTGTATTGTCCTTTAATTTGTTTTTAGATGGTGGTGGTGTTAATATTTTATGTTCTCATAGGTTGACAGGTATGTTTCTTGTTTCCTTCTGATAAAACATGCCATGTTACCAGTTCACCTCAATTTGAAAAAAATATGTAATTAAATGCTAATCCCTTCCAGAAAAGAAAAGCTTATGGAAAGCTTTGTCTTTGCTGTGGAAAAGTATGAGAAGGAAGAAGAGAAAAATAAAACAAAAAGTAAGAAATTAAGATCATACCTACTCCACTCTTCTTAATTCATGGCTGAAATTTGAAGAGGGAGATCTGCAAGAAATCACACATCTCCAAGACCGTCTTTACATGTAACTATGTCCATGGCTATTGAGGATAATAGAAATAAGAGCCTAAGTAAATGCTCATGTCAGCATACTTGCTTGTGGTTTTCAAAAGATACCGAAGGACTCAGGTACCCTTGGGAGTTAACACATAGGTGTTTGAAGGTATCATTGAGTTGTAAGTGGCACATTTTAAATTTTTGCATGTGTCTTTGGTATCTGAAAAAGATACATTTTTCATTAATGTTTTCCTTGAATTTAGCTAGGTATGTGCATTTTTTTCTAATATAGATGGATATTGTAGTCAAATTATAAAGTTAAAATTTGTGATGGCAATAATGTTATAAATTAATTTGGGGAACATATTGAGTCTTTTTGTTGTTGTTTTAATTTTTATGAGTTTCAGGCAAACTTAAGATATATGCTGGGGACCAAGTTCTCAAATGATCCCTAAGTCTGTTTTTCATGCTGGAATATATGTTTCCATTCATTCTTTTAATTTAAAGTTATTCATTAAAGTATTATAAATAAATAAATAAATAAATAAATAAATAAATAAATATATATATATATATAGATATATAGATGTATATATATATATATATATATATATATATATATATATATATATATATATATATATATATAGAGAGAGAGAGAGAGAGAGAGAGAGAGAGAGAGAGAGAGAAATATGCCCTGCCATTTAGTATTTTTACTGGTATTTCTGTAACAGTGGAAAAATTGTGTATCTTTAAGTGCTTTATCTTTAGTTTATTGATCTCCTTTTGTAGCTCTAGTTTTAGTAATACTTTCAGTTTATCTTTATATTTTTATTTAATTTTAAAATGTTACTATTTATACAACTAAATTCAATTTTTGTCAGCTTGTAGAATATTTCACACAGGTGCAAGGTAGTACAAAAACATGTAATTATATTCCTTTGAGGTTAATCATGTACTAAAATGTATTAATATGCTTGTCTATGTTCTTTAACAAACCTAAAAACTGAGTCAAAGTGTCAAAATAATTAGATAAATACTAAATGATTTAATATGTACTTTAAAGGGTACCTGTGGAACGGACATATGCAGTATTAGTAGTAATGGAAAAGATCAAAAGGATACTTAGTACTGTGCCCTACACACATGCAAAACAGTCAATTTAGTTTATATTAGGGAAAACAGGTTGCCAAAAAACATAACAACTTGTCCATCTGTTTCTTTACTTAATGCAGAGTTTTATTTAAAACCTCTCAGATAGACAAATCTGAATAATTCTAAGTAAGTCTTGGTTAGTGGCTTATTCCTTCATTTGAATTACTTATCCACAAGGCAATGATATTTAAAGTCTTCCAAGTTAAAAAAAAGAAAATCTTCCTTGGCAAGGTAAGTGATGTCTAAATTAGAATCATCTTTGAACTATTTTGCTATTGCAATTAGGAGTTGCAAATAAACCTAAATAATTGTCTTATTTAGAATAAGTAACACAGTCAAATTTTGTAATTTTGTTTCAAAGTCAGTTTACAAATCAGTCTATCCGCAATGCTCATCATCACCTTATCATTAGACAACACACACACATCCTTACCTAAAAATGTGTACATTTATATCCCTTTGCCTTTGGCATTGTTTTCAGTTTTGGTTTTTTTAAAAACCAAATTGTTATATTTACTATGCTTCTTTATGCATAGCTTATTTTATGTCAATTAATATACATTTATGTATCACTTTATTCAAAACTATTTATGACGAACTTAATCATTGCTAGACTAACTAGGAGATGCTGGATATATTAATTAGTAAGAAAATAAAATAGTTCAGCCTTTCTAGAATACACCAATAAGAAATATACATAGAAAAGAAATAGCTTTGCAGTTAATTACCATTGTGAATGAGGGTGAAAATAAAATTTGTTTGATTTGTAATATAGGAACATAATTTGATTTGAGAATTTAAGCAATATTCCACATAGTATTGACAAACATGCTGACACTCTGAGAAAAATGAGGAGTCAGATGATGACACGATTGGGTGCATACATTTGTTTGTGGGGGAGAGGTGCTTGTTGTGAAAAAGACAAGCTATATCTGGGATTCTGGCAGTCACAGTCCTCGATAGTAAACCTTAGGAAGGAAACTAAGATAAGTCTGTGATTCATACACATTAAAGATTAAAGGTTTTCATACACCCCATCTCCTCCCAACAACATGGCCAAGAGTCTAAATGAAGATCTATTTTATTTTATTTTTATTTTATTTTATTTTATTTTATTTTATTTTATTGAAATAAATGAAAACATAATGATTCAGGCTATGAAAAGTGCATGGTAAACTTTTAAAAATAGAGATAACAAATGGAATTTAACACTAGAAATGTACACAGAAGTCTTTTTACTCCCAAGTAGACTGGAGAATCCACAAACATGTGTAAGCGTGGAACTTATAAATTAACACAAAAATTCTGTCATTTAGCTAGGACTAGTTCATATTTAAGAAAAACAAATTCAAAAAAGGAGTTGTTGGTCAGCTCCTTTATATCTTTACATCGAGCCCCACTTACGCTGTCCACCCATCCACACATACTCTACTGCGTTCTGACACTTGCAAGTCTGGAAGGACCAGTTCTAGTGAAGAGAGGTCAGTGGCAAGGAAGGCATGACTTCACTGGCACAAAGTAATTTGACATTCCTCTGGCATTGGCAGCTGCTTAAAAATTATACTTTCACTTCAGGTGCAAGTTTTGAATTGTTTCATGTTTCTCTCTGGCAATGCTTTACTAGACCATCGCCTGGAAGAGGAACTTATACAGGTTCCTCCTTCCAAAGGCTTATAATAAGCCAGTATAGAAAGATTTGACAAAACCTTTGAGGACAATCATTTTTCCAGTGTACTGGATGATTACAAATAAGACACCGATCTAATGTAGGGCAAAGGGAGTAGTAGGAGCTGAATCAGTCTCACAGTCCTTTGTTTTAGGTAACTGTTGTGTCTTTAATTTTTCATTAGGCGTTTGTAATAAATCTTTCAATGAATCTATTTTGGAATCTTGAAGACTTTTGGAGGCTTTGTCATGACGATTAAAATCGGTTTCCTATTATGTTTATTTGGTTTGGGAACCCTTGCTTTCAAGTGTACTTCTTAAATGAATCACCTTGCTTAGTTGGAACATTCCCAGTAATGGCCATTGTAATGTGAATAGATCAGAAATTAGTACGGAGAATGAGGGGCATAAATATTTGCTGATATTTAGTTCATCCTTTTGATACTTTGTAGTCAGAAGTTTACAAAAAGAGAATTTAGAGTCTTCTGGTTCTGTTCATTAAAGTATGACTAATGAAGAACATTTTGAGTTTTGTTTTCGGTGGGGAAAACGTACGCCTCTATAAGGATGTATGTACTTCCTATGACTGGAAGTACATATGTACACTGTGACTGGAAAGAAGAAGTGAGGAAGACAAGAGTCATTATGACTTACTGAATGCATATAACCTCATGATTTCCTTAGGAGTGAGGTTTTATTTTGGGGGGATATTAATTTTGTACTTCTGTGGATAGAAAGATTATGGGCAAAATCAGAAGAAGCTTTATTGAAGGTGAGTTCTATGAGACAAAACTTTGTGTGGGGATTTCATAGGTGGTGCTGATTTGTTTGCTTGTTTTGTTAATATGTGATAAAGTGTGGACCAGAAGGAGAAAATACCAATTTCTAAACAGGACAGAATTCTTCTGAAGCTAGATAACAAATATATACTCAGTATGAGAAGAAGCACAACTTTCTGACTATGATGAGGCTACCTGAAAGTAATATAGAGAGAGGACAATGAAAGTGAGACTCCACAAAAGGAGAAGAAAAGCAGACTCAATGACTAACACTATCAGCGTGGTTTATGAGAATCAAAGATACACTGTGGAAACAAATAGGTGTAAGTTGAGGGATATTGTAGTGGCCTGGGATATGAATAGGGAAAATAGGCGACTTGTCTTAATCCACAGGTTAAGGGAAGTTTAGGAATTTTTAAATAGCTGTATATGTCTTTGGGTTTTAGAGATGTGTAATCATGAATCAGTATTCTGCTAGTTGTTATATTACTAAAAAGGCCAAAATAAAGGTGTTTATTTCAGCCATCTAATTGTCAGTATTGCATTTTGTCTAAATAATTTAAATGCTTGTCCTGTAAGTGTATACTAATTTGGAGAGATATATACATACGTAAACAGCGTCTTACTTAAAATGAACATAAATTATAAAGTATACATATATGGATTTTTAACATGGCAAATTACATTTATATCAAAAATGATTTACGTAGAACAATTCCAAATGGGATTAACAAGGCTTTGCTGGATTGTGTTATTTAATATTTACTGGTGAATAAATGCTCTTGTTTAAAATACTTAAAGAACTGCAAGTTTGTAATGTCATTAACCAACCGAATTGTTGAGCAAGACAGTTTGCAAAACAAGTGATGGGTCCTTTGAGGCACTAACCAAATAAGCAAAGGGATATTTTTTATTTTTATATAGAAATTATTTTAAACTTGTCAGCATAACTGAATTTTATTTTGTTGTATTTTTCATGTATAATATAATATGCTATGGAGAGACTTAAGTGTTTTGGAAAACAAAAGTGAATGTAACTGTTTCACGTACTGAGAAACTTTAGAATTTAATAGGATAATTTGAATTTTGTTTTATGCTATGATTTATTAGTGAAGATTTTATATATTGCATTCAATATTTTTGTCCAAAGTAATTCATCTTAAACATCTCAGTAAGATGCATTACATATTATTTTATAAGCTTAATAATGTTAAATTCAGAAATACATCAGGTATAATACCAGTTTTAAACTGAGTTAAATAATTTGAAAATTAAATATTCAGGGCTTTTTTTTTTCTTATAAAATGTGATAATATTGCAAGTGCTGCCATCTGCTGTAAAAGAGCTATAATATGTATGACATATCAAAATAATAGATCTATATTCGATTAAAAAGCATACTGTACAAGAATTCCAAGTGACATTGATCATCTAAGCTGTGATACAACATAAAAATGGAATCATTCCCCATGCACTCCCCCCAAAATAAAGAATTTCAAATTACTGTAAACTTATATAAATTCAGGAAATAAACTGTTAAGAGATTAAATTATGTTTACAAAATGTTTCACATATTTAATTTGTAAAATATATCCATTCACCCATAGTTTTTGACTGTGAAACCAGATTGTCAGTTCCAGTACCACCTTCAATATCGCACTGTAGCTTCTCAAGAGCAGCCTCAGTTTTTTTATATCCTCAGATTGAGAATAGATATTTTAGGACTGTGCCCGATGCTACAAATTTCACTTGTTTCACAGAGTATAGGCAATTGAAAATATTATTTTGAAGTTGTTCTGGGTTGAAAAATATTATTTATCCAAAATATGCAAGTCCCAAGATATGTCTGTGTGTCTCTTAGGATTTTGAGAAAAGAATAGATCTAACAGAATAAAAATTTCGATCACTAATTACTTGTGGGTATGTACAATTATTCTTAAATTTTAAAACCATTATAATGAGAATTTAATGGAAATATGTCTGACATAAATTGTGTTTTTTATTTTGATGATTAAAAATGTTTATTTTAGATGATGCTTTTTAAGAGATTCTCATTAAAAAAACATACAACATAAACTATCATAACAGCACAAGAGATACTTTTCTAGCAAATGGCAACATTAAGAATGTTAAAAACAAACAAACAAACAAACAAAAAACCTTAAAAGACATTTAAATGGTTATGAAAAGACAGAAAGTACTACATTATTCAAATTAAGTGAAAACTAGCACAAATTAATAAATTAGTATATACTTTCCTTTAGTAAAATTCATCTTGTGACAAATTGTGATTATTTTTAATTCTAGGATATTTGACCAATATGGCTTCATTAAATAGATCATGTAAACCCTTTGACTAAAAATGAAATAGATTGTTTATTAAATACTGATTCACTCTCTGATATTTACATGCTATGACAGTGAAGTCACCTGTAATAAAGCAATTGATTACCAATTAAAAGAGATGAAGAAACTTTTTTTATTATTGAAATATAGTAAATTAAACATAATATAATAAGCTTACCAAATTCATAACAAATTGTCTCAAAATCTAATTTTAAAATTGTATTACAGGTACTATTCACTAATCTTTTGTAGAGGTATATTATAAAACTATTTATAGATAATTGGGTCTCAGGAACACTGTTTTAAATAAATGGAGTAATGAAATTGTAAAGTCAATGAAAAATTATTAATTGCATGTATAATACAATATGCTATGGAGAGACTTAAGTGTTTTGGAAAACAAAAGTGAATATAACTGTTTCATCTACTGAGAAACCTTAGAATTTAATAGGATAATTTATACAAAGATAATTGAGGCACAGTTACATAAAATAAATCTTAGGAAAGATTAATCTCTAATAATTTTTAGAAGGAATCTAGGATTATTGAAGAAATGTCATGGAAGATTTCATGGTTTATATGTTACTGAATTTGGTCTGGCTGCTTGCCACAAGAAGCCAACAACCTAGAGACAAGAGTTGATGGAAGGAAAGCAGGTTTATTCGGGGACCAGCACTCTGAAATGGTGACGGACTATTGTCTCAAAGACTTTTCCTGAGTTTCGGAACTAGCAGAGGAGTTTTAAAGGGAAAGAAGGAGAGGGGGAGTTCCAGGGAACTGAGAGAAGTTTGAGTTTCTTTAATCATAGATAATGTTTTTTTTTTTTTTTTTGCCAGATTAGGCTCCTGGGTCCCAGTAACTGGTCATAGAGACCTTGGAGACATTTCTTAGTTTTGCAAAACAAATTCATAAATTCTCCTGGAGACCTTGAAATTCTCTCTTCCCTCTTTCAACTTGCTCTGCAGACACTCTGAAACCAGTCAGATGAGTGTCTTGTCTGTGTTATCCATGGTATTTGCAGGTAGGTCTCTGGCGCCTGGGCTATCTAGGAATCAGGTTGGATAGCTTTTACAAGACCCTCCCTGAGAAACTCAAGAAATAGGTTAGAATATTAGCTACAAGTAACTAGCAACAGAGCATGAAATTCTGATTAGTGTATAGCAACAAAAAGGAGGAACAAAAATTAAGAGCTTGCAGTTCCCAGTTACGTATATAAGCTTAAAGGACCTGCAGAATATCTGTAATCACATATGAAATAAAGGAATACCAAAAAAGTGTTACAGCACAGGAAAATATAAATGGTAATTGTTTGAGATAATTTTAATATATGAATTAATGTCTTTATTATATGGATCACTATTTCCATGGATAATTTGCAAGATTATACAGATTTCTGGGATATTGCAAGTATTGCATTGACATAGGAAAATAAAATTAGACATGATTGGGGTAAAGGGAGATAACAAGAGGAGTTATTGGCAATGTGAGTTGTGTCTTACTATAGAATGCTGTGAAGAAATTTTCAGAACTGTGTTGTAACAAACAATATGGAGACTCTAGCATATTTGGGGATAGAGAGGTTGATGACAAGATGGCAGGTTAGGAATTAAAGTGATATTTCAATCTAAAATTAGTAAGATCTTAAATTAGATTGATGGTAATAAAATGGAATGGAAAACCAGATAAAAGATATTGACACATGTAGATATACATTATTATAGAAACCATTGGGAAATTTAAGTAAAGGACCAGGGGAACTATTACATCTATAATTCTTCATAGCTTTAAATCTATTACATTTGCTCATCATGAAGGTTTATGTTCTTTATGAAGGCATTAATAAAAGATAATCATAATGATGAAAAACATATTGGAGAAGATGCATGAGTGTCATGAATGTGTAAAGTTAGCCTGACTACTTCATACGCCTTAAAATTAGAGAAGAGTATCAACAGTGTCATTAGGTAAATGTGAAGTTTTCAGTGTTCTTCTGGGAAAATACTATAGAGAAGTATATTAGTGAACAGAAAGGAGTGTGAATAGGAATGAAAAATCATCACTGAAGAAACACGGCCAGTAAGATTGGGGAGACATTGGGTGTAAACTCTCAGTTGAGAATGCTTTTTCAGAAAGTCTGAACAAGTCTTTAGGAGATTCTGGGGACTGACTGTCTAAAAGCATCTGTCTGAATTCTAGAGAGAACCAAAACTATTCGATATTTAAAGCAGAAAGGTATTTAACATAGAGAATGAGATGCTTAAAAATGGTTTCAGTGACTGAAAGTGAAGTCAGGCGTCACCACTAAAGAATGAGTTGGACAAAATATTGTATGTAGTTGTGCCCCTAGTTTGTTACCCTAGAGTTGCAGAGTCTGTGAGCAGACTTTGGACTGCAAAGGCTGGATACTTCAGCTGCTTCTCTACATGATAATCAAAACAGAATTAAGGATATGGCCTGTGTTACTTAATCATTCAAATCTCTCAGCCCATTTCACTGGAAACTGCTTCCTATCCAGAATCCTAGTTTCAAGAGAGTTTGATTTAGTTTACATATTCGTGATTCAAAGGACACAGGAAAGGAGATGTTGAGTGACTTTGGTCAAACCCAGAAACGTGAGTGAGGAACAAGCATGAGGAGGTGATTTTAGCAGATGAAATAAGCATGTCAATGAGAATTTAGCTCTGGGCATAGTTATAAAGTTGATGTCCCATGCTACTTCTGTCTGTCAAGCAACAAGAAGTGAAAACCAGAACAATCTGAGACTGTTCAGAAACTGCAGCTTCTTCAACTGCAGCTTCTTCAACAAGAAGCATACTTTTCAGCATTTTAAAAATGATAATGTTTTCTATACCTCCAATTATCTAAAACATGTTAACTCTGTCATAAAAAAATAGCTTTTATGTACTCTTTCATAATATAGTTCATAAAGAAAAACTGATATATTTTTCCTTCAAAACATTTTAGAAAAAGAGAAAATGTGGATGGAAAAATTAAACTATTCCAAGATTTGAAAATCTACGTATGTTTACAAATTGTTCCAGAAGCATTGTTGAATTAAAATCAAACTCACCTGAGAACTTGCTGAAATAGATTAAAAAAAAAAAAAAACACACACTGTAATTACAGATATTTCACATAATAAACATGAGCCTAGTTGTTATATATAGTTTATTATATATAATATACATATGTTATATATAATATACATATATGTCTATGACAATATTAACAAGATCTCAAGCTCATCCAGTAATTACTATGTGATAAGAACTAGGATAAGAATTCTACATACATTTATCTCATTTCTTTCTCAGAAATCTATAGCTTATATAGAATTTCTAGAATCGTTTACAGGAGAGGTGAAAGTTCAGGTGAAAAAACATTTGAAGAGTTAGGAGGTAAATCCAGGACAGTCTAATTTCAAAATCTACACTTTGTTAACTTTTGTGTTAGACTGCCCCCGGTAGGATGATCAACATTTGAGGTTTGCCCAAGTCTGAGGAGGTTCCTGCCTTGTAAGTTTATGGCAAACCAGGAACAAAATAGGTTATAGATTTCAGAACAAATGCTAAGGTACCTAATGCTCTACAAGGACCATGTAGTGGTTAAAAAATAAACTATCAAGTCATAAGAAAATCCAGGGATAGTCTCAGAATCCTGACTCTGGAGGTAAAACTGACTTAACCTAAAAATACTAATTAACTCTGCCTCAAGTTTCCTTACCTATAAATAGGAATAACATAATCCCTACCTCTTTAATTGCTGTGAAGGTAAAATTGGATTTAATATTAAGTGAACTAACTATAGGTCATAATACATATGATAATACTAGGATTTAATTATTATTATAGAATGCTTATTTTCTGTTAGCACAGTTAGAAATGTATACATAGTAAAAAAACAAACAAAAAATTAAAAATGTATAAGGTTAGAGATCATCTCCTATCCACCCCTCACTTTAGTTAAAAAACAAAACAAACAAAAAAAAAATAACAAATTCTTAACCTTCAGTAAAATGAGGTCCCTGTCTGAAGTACCTTTGTGGCTATCAGAGAGACTTTTCACATGCAGTTTTTATCTCTGTGCTGAACTACACGGGCCCTTAGGCTGCTGTCTATCAAGCGGGAGACACTGAAGTTCTGACTATTTTTTTGGTTTTGTTATGCCCTGATAGCCCTCCTCTAATAATATCATTTTTATTGGTCTATGCTAGAGATAGTTTGACTTTCTGTGAATGGTGATTTTTCAAAAGCTTGGGAGTTTGGGTTCGTCACTTGAGAGGCAAGAGATGAGATGACCATGTCACCGATACTAGGAGAACTCGTGGCCAGAAGGGGAAGGTACAAGTTACTTAGAAGACTGCAATTCTGGGAAGAGCTAACGGGAGTGCTAACTGAGCAAAGGAGGATCATCAATCTTAAAACAAAACCAAAATGGAATGTTTACCCAACACTAACATACACTAATCATTTATGCACATATTTGATGTTTTATGTACCCTATTCAACTGGTGGGACCATAAAAATGAATCATGGAGATTAATTAAGTTAAAAAAATCATTAGTATGAATATTTTGGGTCCTGATATACTGATAAAGCTGCATTTTTTCAGGTTTATTTTGAATCATGTAGTACTTTTGCAGTTTACTTGATTGACCCTTAAATAAGGAAGTTCTTCAGGATTTTATGTTTCAATATTTTGTAACCTTGTGTGAGGTAGGGGTGAAGGGGGAAGGGCACAGTTTTCTCCTTAAGGAAATTTGGGAAACACATAATCTGACATATTACTTTTCAGTTCTTCTTTCTATAATTTAAGCACACAATTTCTTCATATATTTTATTTAAAATCTGAGAAATGATTGAGAATTAGAAAATACAGTATTAATTTCTAGCTTATATGAAGCAGAAAAAAGCAAGAGCTGTTATGCATACATTCACAATTCGTTGACTCTCTATTATGAGATTTGATTTTAAGATTAGTCTAGTGGATTTTAATCATGCCAAATTCTATAGCATGATTATGTTATTAAACACACTATCTTGAAAATATATTGGAAAAGGAAATGACATTCAGAAACAGCTTGTATTTGTCAAAAGAAATGCAATCAAAAGTTACTTCTGGGCTTTATGTGCCATGACATTAGCTTTAAAATATTAATATTAAATATTTTTTAAAAATATATCAATAGATTAATGCACAGAAGACTATAATATAAAAAGAAAAACACTTATTACTGGTGCAGCTTTGCTTAATACTGAATCAGAATTATGACATTCAAATGATTAATAGATATTAAATCCTAAATATTAAAATCTGTAATTATTAAATAAAAATATTGATTAAATGTACTAATATTTTCCCACTTATACATTGATTACAAAATTTTTAGCAAAATGTTCTATATCCTTAATTAACCTTTTGAAGCAAATTAATTCAATTCTCTAAAGTGCTATACATACTTTAGAAAGCTAATAAAATCAGAGAGCTTCCTCATGAAAACGGCGGCGTGAGATGAGCCTCTGTAAAGCTGCCCTGGAATTTACAACTAATCGAACAATAACAACTCCACAAAGGACTCCCTGCATAGCAGACAGGCAGGACAAAGAGATCCACTACTGAATTCATCTAAAGGTGGGAGAATCACGTGAGAGGGAGGGAAGGGATAAGAGCAGAGACGGGGTGGCATGGATGCAGGACGCAGGCCTAGCTCAGTGCTCCGAGCCCGCTGCATCCCGGAACTACAGCAACTGGGGGAGAAAGAAGAACTCGGACTGCAAGGGCTCCACTTATGGCCCACAAGGCTGAGGGGGCAGCACATAACACGGCTGAACCAAAGCTCACGGCAGAAACCTCAGAGAACAGACTGAGGGAAGAAGGCTGAAAACGGTGGTGTACGCCATCCCTGCCAAGCAGAGAACAGAAGCCTTAGGCACTGAGACTAGCTACCTCTTCCCTACCCTCCCAGACCTCGTCCAGCCCCACCTGCCCAGTGCTAGAAGCAGAACAGTAGCAGTGTCAGATCAAAAGAACAGAATATTTGCTGTTCTGAGAACTGTGGAACACAGACACAGATTCACAGCCCAACTAGTTCCGGCAAATGGGAGGGAGCAGTGGAAGAGGGACCCGCTATGGTAGTAGTTGCTGCCATTGCTCTGGGCCACGTCTCACAACTCACCAAGTCCCTGACCCCACCTATCTGGTCAGATCCCTGCAGGAGTAAACAGAACTGCTGAAAGATACAGGCTCTGAATCTGATGCAGGAAAGGCTTTGGACTTCAGATGTACTCTGCATACCCACACAGACACTTCATCCTGTGACCCAGGCGAACTATTAACAGAGGAGAAGCCCATCTCCCAGGGAATCCCCCCATTGTGTGAGAAGCTGCAATAATACAGAGAAAACATAGCACTACCATGTGAGAGAGAGAGAAAAAAAGGCTTCAGTCTGAGAGATAATAAAACATTCTACCAACAAGTACTGGAAAACAAAAGAAAGACCTCTTCCTATCAACCTGTTGCAGAAGTCACTGCTGTAGATATCTAAGAAGAGAAATAATAAATCAGTAATTGCCATGAATAACCAAGGCAACAAGACAGGTCAGAAAGAAAGTGAAAAGTTTCCAGAAAAGGAACTTAAAGATATAAGAATATGTGATTTAAATGACAGAGAATTCAAGATTGCAGTTCTGAAAAAACTCAATGAGGTGCAAGAAAACACATAAAGGCAGTTTAGTGAACTCAGAAACACACTCAAAGAACAACATGAGCATTTTATGAAAGAGATTGAAATAAAAAAAAAAAGAATTTCTGGAGAATAAGAACTCAATAGAAAAAATTAAGAATGAAATAACCAGCTAAGGCAGTAGAGTTGACCAGATGGAGGAAAGAATCAGTGACATTGAAGATAGAAACCTGGAAATTATACAGATGGAAGAAGAAAGAGACTTGACACTTAAAAGAAATGAAAGAACTCAACAAAAACTATCTGACTCCATCAGTAAGAGCAATATAAGAATAATGGGCATACCAGAAGGAGAAGAAAGAGAGAAGGGGACAGAGAAAATATTCAAACAAATTGTTGATGAGAACTTCGCAAACTTGTGAACACCACTGTGTCCTCGAATCCAAGAAGCAAATAGAACACCTAATTACCTCAATCCCAACAGGTCTTCTGCAATGCACGTTGTATTGAAGCTGTCTAAAATCAACGACAAAGAAAGAATCCTCAAGGCAGCCAGGGAAAAGAAGACGGTAACCTACAAAGGAAAGCCCATGAGATTATCATCAGATTTTTCAGCAGAAACTCTACTAGTCAGGAGGGAGTTGAACCAAATGTTCAAACTATTGAAAGAGAGAAATCATGAGCCAAGAATAATATATCCAGCAAAGATATCCTTTAGATATGAAGGAGGAATAAAGACCTTTCCAGACATACAGAAGCTGAGGGAATTTTCTAATGCACGACCTGCACTACAAGATATAAAAAAGGAGGCTATTTGACCACCATCAACAGGGACAATTTGTGGCAACCAAAACATAAAAATGGGGAGAGTATAGGCCTGAACAGGAATATGGGAATAGAGAAAGTAAGTGTGCTGAAGAAAATGGAATACTCTAAATATCAAACTTTATTTTCCATAAACTTAAAAGTAACTACTCAAAAAAAATCCAGAACTGAAGTATATACTATAATAAAAGAAGAAACAGAGGGAAACATCATAGAATACCACCACACAGAAATAATAGACAACAACAAAAAAGCAAA